>NW_012148163.1:522879-537734 GCF_000956105.1 Propithecus coquereli | reverse complement strand
TTTTATTATAAACTTTAATCCTGCAGAGAGTATCTGTCAAGTACAGTGAGCATATTGGGCTATGTGCTGATACCACTGTTGTAAAAGTGTCCCTCCACAGGCCAAACTACCCTTCTCCTGTGATGCCCTATAAATTATCAGGTTTTACACTGATTTGGAGGATGATACTGGTTTGCATCGTTCTCTTACCAATGAGAGAATACTATACTGTCTCTAATTTGTCTTTTCTTTTTTCTGCTTTCAAACACCACCAGTTCTGCGGTGACCAGATATAGGCAGATATGAGGCAAATGGGTACCAGGGATGGACATGAGGAGGTTGTGCATGAATTTTCATGAGGAACATTGGGAGACTCTTCACCTATAGACCAGTTTCCAGAGTCTAACTTCAATCAACCTTCAGTCTGGGGACCAAAAATTCAGCAACTGTCTTTCATATACTTTCCTACTTCTAAGCTAAGCTAAAATGTTCTTCTTTCACATTTCCACATGCCCCAATTCTACAAATGTTATCAAGCCCAATGTAGTAGATTATTTCCAAAGACAGACACCAACAATTCTTCCCACAAATGTATACATATGTTATTTCCCCACTTTTGAATATGGCTCACTCTTGTGACTTGCTTTAATCAATAGAATGTGACAGAAGTTTCTCTTTGCCAGGTCTGGGCCTAGGCCTTACTTGGCCCGCAGCTTCTACTTTCACCTTCTTTGAATCCAGCAACCATGTAAAGAATTCTTATTGCCTTGATAGAGAGACCATGAGGCAAGAGAGAGGCTCTGGAGGATGAGAGACCATGAAGGGCAAGAGAGAAAGGCCCAGCCAACCCCAGACTCTCTAGGTAAGATGCCAGGCACGTGGGTGAAGACATCTTGGATCCTCCAGCCCCAGAGAAGCAACCCTAGTCAATACCATTTGAAGCAGAGACAAGCCTTCCCTGTTTCGCCCTGCACAAACTACAGAACTGTGAGCGAATGAATAGCTGTTGTTCTTAAGCCCTTAAGTTTTAGACAAGATACTCTCACATGGAAATGATCTGCGAAATCCTGTAGCATTTTATGTCTCACTTTTTTGTGGTGCGTCACTTCTTACACGGTGTAGATAATAAAATATCTCTGAAACTAAACTCTACGCAACATTCTTGAGAGGAATTTACTGTCACATTTATCTTTGTATTTCTTAGCTGGGGTAGTATTTTCTTGTATGAGAGTCAACAAATACATTTATGCATGAGTGATTGTGTGTGTGTTCATATATGCCATTCATACATATGAACTCTACACAAGGCAGGTAAGAAGGGACAATTCCCCCTTCACCCAAAGCAATCAATGGCTTTTTTTTAGCACCTGAGAGTAATGTTGCATCAACTAGATCAGCCCAAGGTGATGTTGAGGTATTCCTAACAATATCGGTGTTTGCTCCATGACAGTGTGAGTTATTGAGATAAAATCAACCATTAGAATGCATTTGTTTTTGGTTTACCTTCCTACAGATACATCTTAAACTAAAATCACTGTCCTGAGGTCCATTTTCCTGTTTTTGACACATGCAATATCATTTTCCTGTGGATTTTCAAGTGTTCCACAGTGAAATGGATACTTTTTTGCCCAACATATGCATTTGCAACACTGATTACAGTGGCTCATGTTGGCTCCCAGGAGAGGTTTAGTATATCCTACAGCATGACATTGGCCTTGTGGCACAGAGCGAGGAAAGTGGAGACTGTACAATGATAAGAAAGCAAGCAAGATATGAGACAAACATAAGCAACGAGGGCAAATTACAGTACACAGTCCCTACTCTGGGCAACTGTCAGTAACGACGAGTCAAAGAAAAAAAGAGCAGGGGCATAGTTTGGTGGATATGATCAAATAAGAGATGCTCGATGCCAGGTGGAATGTGGTATCAATTGTGTATGTTGGTTATAAGTGGAGAGAGGAATGTAGAAAGCAGAAGCTGAGCCCAGCAAAGAGCTGGCAGGATCCTCTTAAATGAGGGCAGGTCAAAGTTGGCCACCTGGGTCACAGACCTGTATCTTCCATAAATGCCAAGGTTTCTCTGTGAAAGGATAATGGACAGGCTGCTGTCCTCTTTGGAAACGAAGTAGGAAGCCAAAAATTCAGCAATAGCTTTTTAAGAGTACCTCAAAAATTGCAAGTTTTTGTATCAAACTCCTGGTTCCCTCAGGCCTTCTGGCATGGAAGAGGAGAAAACTATTCCTAAATATCACAATTTGCAATGATAATAACTTCCACTTATTGCTGATTACTGTATCAATCCAATAAGGTAGATAAATATTATCTCTTTTTCTTAGATAATGAAACTGAGGTTATGAAAGGGAAGTTGCTTGCCCAGAATTTGAATGTTGGCACAAAGTCCAGGTTCACCCCGCAAAAACTCGATCCCCCTAAACCCCCCTTTCACAAACTATAATTGCTCTGCAAGACAGCCTCCAAGGTGAGGAACAAGGAAACCTATGGGTGGAGGGGACTGTTACTAACAGTGTTTTTTGAGCCTGGGGTAGAAATTGACACCTTCAACAATATGGCATATTTGCTCCAGAACAGCCTGAGAGACACCATGCCCCAAATGATGGATTCTGGACTTAAGGGAAAAGGGATAAAACTGTCACATTGTAGATTCACAAAACATCTTTGTTAATAGTGTTCAAAAACACGTACATGCATACACACATACAAACTGCTTTTTGCATCTGATTCAGACTAGTTCTGGCTAGATAACTAGAAATAGTTCTACATGCCCCAGAGCGGGGAGAAATTGAAAGAAGTTGCTCATTTAACAAAAGACTTCTTGTGTTCATCAAAGCGTTCATTTTGAAATTCCTATCTTGGATCTGTTTTGCAATAACATGGATAAATATCTTTAAAATATGTATGTTCTTTTTCCAATTGGCATGGTATGGCAGCCTGAACCTTTAAAAAGTACTTCAAAATGAAGTTTTCAACTTCATTTCTTTTGGCATGTTACTTCTCCTTCAGGAAGCTTTATAACAACTTCTTTTAGTATTTAAGAACTTGAGCTTTGGAGTGAGATAACACTGGGTTCTAATCATGGCTCTGTTACCACCAGCATTGAGGAAGCTCCTTAACTAAGCTCCCTGAGACTTGATGCCCTTATATTTAAGAAGAGACTAATGCTACTGACCTCACATATGTGTACTGCTACTACTGCTTTTACTGGTGCTGTTACTCCTATTACTGCCACTATTGCTCTAACAAGAACAACCATAAAATGAGCTACATATTGAGTGTTTACTATGTGCTGCACACTAGATTAATTGCTTTAAGAACACTCTGACTAGTGCCCATGTTAACTTTTCAGAGAGGCAGTGTGCTTATCCCTCCTTTACAGTTGAAAAGGCTTAGAGACTAAGTATCTTAAGTAATAGAATCAGATGGTTATGAGAAACTAGGATAAAAACCCAGGTTTGTAGGATTTTCAAAGTGGGTACACTTAATCAGCAGGCCATAACATCTGTGATAATGGAATGAGCTAGTATATGTAAAGTGTTTGGCACAAGCTTAGGAGAGAGTGAAACCTCCAGAAAGGGGTCTGACAGCTATTTTCCCCCCCCCACAGTGAAGCCTTTTCCACCTTCCCCGGATAGTCATTCATTCTTTTGTGTTCTCGAAGTACATATTTGTGCACATTTACATATCATTATCCTCCTGTAAATACCTTTATTGAAGCATTGTTCTCATTAAAATTAAGTATATACCTGCCTCCCCACCAGACCAAGGGCTGCTAGAGAACAAGAAAACCATTACACAAGGCTGTTTTGCACTCCCCCATCCTCACTGCCTCACTCCCATGCCCAGGCAGAGCTGTCATCTTTTTCTTTTAAGAAACTACTCTGCTATAAACTCTGTTATAATACCTATCACATTGCAATTACTCACTTTGATGACAGTCTTTACACAAAGGCAAGGCTTTATTATATTCATCTTTATACTTTAAGTACCTTTCACATTGTAGGAACATAATAAATGTTGAATGAATGAATGAGTTGATAAATTAATAAATGAATACTATTTAGATTTCCTTATAGTATGCCTTCCTTTTATATTTATTTAATAGAAAAAAGTTATAAGAGCCCTAATCTGAAATTCATACCCCATAGATTAAAACCTAAACTGGAATCAGATCAATCAGTGTAGAACATTATTTGTACAGCTGTAGCAACTTTTATTTTAAATCATCTTATGTGAGCTAGAAAATCCCAGAGGATACAACAAAAATGGCTTTTATTTGTATTGTGCTTTTAATTTTCATGGTGATGCTGTGGTAAACAAGCTCCAGTTTCCCTTTGGTCCATGAGTAAACTAAGGCTTGGAGACAGATGAAGCGATTTGCCCTAGGTCCCAGGGCTGATAAGTGACACAGTTTGTCCTCAAGTCCAATGCTATGATTGGAAGTCTGGGTTTCTGAAAAAGCTAGAGTTACCTATCTTGATATAGAATATCTAAGAAAAATTCTAAAAATGGCCACCAAAATAAATCTGATTTAAGCTGAAAAGCTACATAGCTGGGATAAAAAAAAAAAAAGGAAAGGACTATTTTTTTTCCTAGTTAAGTTGTCCAGGTAAAATCTTCAAATTTATAATTACGTGAATGGCAATTTTACAAATAAAGCAGCTTTTTTCTTCCTTCCATCTATGAGTTTGAGAGATGGATCCCTCATGCCTTTATTGGCTAACTCTGGAGAAGAGAGATACTTCTTCAGGCACATGGGCCGTGCCTGGCCTGAGCAGGTCCCTGTGTCCAGGACCAAGCCAGCAGCCACACATGACTAGTTATTCTCAAATAACTAGAGATTACTTAATAATGTAAAAAGTTACTGAAAACTAGTTTCCAGTTGTTAAAAAAAAAAATCTTTGGATCTACCCAAAACACTGACCTAATTTTGCATTCACATTATTTCTAAAACAGCCATATAGTTAAACTTATACTATGGGAGAATGAGCAACTCCACAAAGGCATTAATTTTTATTGAGTGGTAAACCTCATATCCTAAAACCATTCTAAGAGAAACCATTCTGGAATAAGGTAACTGAAAAGAAACTATTTCTTAATTCCTATAGACTAGCTAATGCAGCTGTTCTGACAATGTCATTTGAATATTTGAAAATTTATTATGGAGAATAATAATTCATCCCCCTATAAATTGTTTCCAAACAAATTAACCCAAGAGCCATTAATGGAACAGCTGCTGCAATTAACCAATTTTTCCAACTCGCTCATTTGTCAGTTTGGAACAGAGGAGGGATATAGGGAAGCTGAGAATGATTATGGTTCTCATGTAGAGACAAAGCTCCATTTCAAAATCCTGGGTGGTAGAAAAAAGAAGCACCTTACACCAATGTATAAGCAAACACAGAGCACACACACCTCCAGCATGCCTGACCATATTTACATTTGGAGTCCAAAATGGTTAAGACCTGAAGACACACATAGAATCCGTGCTGATCACATCACAGCAGATTTACCATGTTAATCCCTGAAGGTGACTCTAATGTTCTGTAATGTTTTGTTCCATAATGTTTCAAACCATAAATTTGCTGCATGGAAACAGCATGTTTCCGCCTATGCTATAGTTCTTATCTTGGATCTCTCTCTAATGGGCTGTTCCCAACCTATATCTCTATGTAAAACAATCTGTTTAGCACTTCAGGGCTGCCAAGCCCCTGTAAGCATGCATTTGATTTTGTTGTTGTTGTTGTTGAATATTGCATTCCTCCCCTTTGAACTCATGTTCTGCCAAGAACTGCCGCTAAACCTACATGTGCAGAGATTAAAGGCAGTTCTACTGCGGCTTTTGAACCTCAAACGACCAGAATTGTACATGACTCAAGAAAATTGGTACTGGCTCTTTTTCTCCTTCATGCTAGAAACCCCTTCATTATCATTCTTGTTGTGACTGCTCTTCACTCTCCTGGTAATGCTAGATACTCATCAGAAGTGATAAACACCCTCTCCCCAGAGAATATGTGTTCTAATCTATAGCACCAGGGTAGGTGGGAAGCAAAGATGGGAGGGGAGAAATAGAAGGATGACTGACAGGAGAGGGAGAGAAGGGAAATTTGAACGGACCAACTAAAGCTTTTTTAAAAAGTCACATGTATTTCCTGACAGAAAAAGTATTGTTTGCAGAAAGAGTTCTGCTCTGAATCCCAACATCTAATTATAAGCATGATCTGAATCTGATACAGTTTACCCACATTAAAGCTAACTTCTTGTGGAGCTTCTTGGAGAGAAGAAACCAACTATAAAATACAGCTGCTTCAGTTTGATATGATTTATCACTTAGCTTTGTAAAAGAAAAAATTTCAGGACCCTCTAAATTTATAATGCCAAAGGGAAGTTAAACTCTGGAGACTGAGTCACATAATATGTATCCAACTTCTGCTTCTTAGATTATAGATTAACTCTCATCCTCATTGTTCTTGCTCTGTCAAAGACTGGCAGAGACCAGAGATCAGACCTGCTCCCTTTGCAATCACTGATCCTCATTATAAATTAACTGCCTCTTTATTGTCCCATACCTAACTTGGACCAGATGGCACCCAAGACCCCATGACTGTTACATCTTCAGTGTGGAATATTAAATATACCTTTCCCCAGAGAAAAAGACCACTTCAACTAATCAGATTGTTGTAACTATGCATTAAGTTGTATACAGAAAGATGTTGAAATTCTGTTACACTTCCCTAAACTTTGTCTACATAAACAATCCCAAATTTCTATACTTCAGAACACCGACTTCCATTCTTTGGAATCTGTGCTTTACAAGTGGCTGTCCTCAAACTTTGCATTTGAATAAATACTCTTTAATCTAGATTCTGGCCCTTATGATTATTTTAGGTTAATGGCTTCAAGAAAGGAAGCATAAGTAACAAAAAATGTAAAGGAGCCCCATTCTGACACAATCTTTGGAACCTCAAAGCAGAACCACGGAATCAGTGAGGTTGGTGCCTAACAAGGACCCTGATGTTACTAAACTAGAATCCGTGTCTCTTCTTAGAAACTTTCACATTCAGTTTTTCAGACAAAATGTGGCAAAGGATACATTGTTCTGTGTACAATGAATGCTCAATAAACGCTGTTGACTTATCAGTTGAATAAAAATTGTTTCCTGTGAGCTTGATAGGGAGTCTAAAATTGTGAAGGGAAAACATATTTTTTATTGTATAAATTCCCAGAGTTTAAACCCTTCCAATTAGAACCTAATTGGCAGGACACCAATTTCAAGTCATTGAATTAAACTGCTTACAGAGTCAATTGTTTTGTTAATGTTTCAGAGAACTTCTTTTCTTTGTATGTTTCGTATTTTCTCTAATCCTGGTTTAGCCTTTCAAGTTCATATCATTCAGGGAGCTCAGAGAATTCTAACTTAATCTATTTATCTACCCATTGCTACAGTCACTTACTTTGTGTCCATTTCTATACCAGAAGAAAGAAGATTAGGTGTCATTCATCGGGTCTAGCCCCCTCCTGTGCATACGCACTCTGTCCCCTTTTTCACGGCTTCCACATTTGCTCTATACATCTCAAAAATGTACAGAAGCCTCAGAAATACTTTGCTCCTTCATCCGAACACATAGGTGTGATACGCTTAGAATGAAATTCCACAGGACTGCTTGGACTCTCAAGGGCATGGGTGGACGCTAACATGATTTGGAAATACAGTTGTTGCCTCAGTTTCCCTTAGGAGATTAGTTTCTTGGAGACAAAAAAACAACTTGAAGACATAGATGAAGATTAAGGCAAACGAAAGTACAGTGTTTTATTAGTATCTCCCTATACATATACACTTAAGCAAAGCTGATTCCAAACCCCCATCAAAGAACAATGGCCTACACGAACAGGTCTTACAGTGCATCCTTGAGAACCCTGCGAAATGGATCATTCTTTATTCTCAGAGGTTCACAGCTGCCAACTTCTTGCATATTCTTTATGGGCTCATCTTAATTTTCCCCAATGCAATTAAGATTATAGCAGTAGACAAAAACCATGGTACTTTGTGAAATGGGGGGTTACTAGCTTGACTATGGAAAGCCAGTCATCCATCCTGGTACTCTTACCCGCCTTTGCCAACCACTACAAACATATGTCCCAGGCTCTGTCTTTGCAGCAATCAGTACCTATAGCTATATTTAACATACTGAACAAAATCACAAGAGCAGCAATGCCAGAAACATACCACTTTAAGAAATCCTAAAGAAGCTATTTTCCTACTGCAATTCTATTTTTATGGTAATTAAACATAAATTCTAATTAATTAAGACCTAGAAAAAAGAAGTTTCCTTAAACTGTAGTACCACTCCTGCAAAAACTATTATGTGGGTATGCTGGTGAATCACAAATTCTAGCTATTATGGGAAGAACACTCTATTAAAGTCAGGCTATTTTCTCCATTGATCTTTTTAAAAAATTGTACAATATATTAGTCTCTACAAGGATTCATTTTTAAGCCTAACAGAAGTTGTTAAGATATCACTTACAGTACCATTTAAGCGCTCACTGCTGAATCTGGAGCCTTTGAACATACACTGAATTATGGCTCTGTCAAACGATGCACGTTCCAGCCAAAGGGTAGGTGAGGGAGGGAGCCAGGGGAAAGCAGCAAAGTACCCCCATCTATATTCATTTGTTTGTCTCTACTTAAGTTGATTTTAATGTCAGAGTTTGCTTACACTTTTTAAACTGTATAACATATTTCAAAGAGACAGCTTCAATTTTCAAGTCAAACAGCAGATAATGGCATCAGGGATGCCTGCAACCACAAAGGAAATACACATAAAGAGGACAAAACACAAGTTAAACGTTTGCATAAGCAGCCAGATGGAAATGAGATTTCAAATGGTCCCCTTACTACCTGGAGCTCTCTCAGCACTGTATCTTTTTAGGACACTTTCTTGTCATTAAAATCACACAGCATTACTATTCTCTCTATTATACATGCTCATCAGTTAATAAGAAATTGAAATATTAAGTAATTTGCTGGAGGCTACTTAGCAAGACAGTAACAAAGATATGAATGGCCCTGTTCAGAGGAGAATTAAAATATGTTGCTCACTTTAGGAACACAGAATTCATTAAATACCCGAGATCTTAAAATTGAGGTTCAGAGAGCCTAAAGGAAGTTTGGTTTTGAATTAAAGTTGTATGAGACAAAAGCATTGCCTGCCTTTTTACTGCTAGTTACTAGCACCTGGCACAATGTCAGGTCATTGAATGAAATAAACAATAAATAAATGAATCAATCAATCAATCGATAACAAGATTTCTGACCTATTGAAACTTGATGAGCTTACTAAATTAGAATTTTAAGGAAGAATCTAAGAAACCAGAAGAATATGTTCTCTAATTTGGGTTTTCCCCACCCAGTACATTTTTGTTTTTGTATCTGTCTTGAAAGGGTAGGGGAGGAGAGGGGCAGGTTCCCAAAGGGACAATATATATGGGAGAAACTATAAATTGACATGGATTGAAAGTCATGAGACTATAACTGGGCTTTGCTGTGTAACCTCTGACAAGGGGTGACTTTTCTGAGTTTCAGGCTCTGGAAGACAGGGCAAGCATAATATACTAAGGAGACTCAGTAGACTGAAGAGTAATTGGGGGAAAGTGAGCTTGAAACAGCCAAGCTCCCTCAGGCCATTTCGTGGCTGAAGTTTGGATCCTTTCGTAAGCCAAGAGAATGGTGAGTTCATTTCAAAGATGACTGAATTGCCTTTACTATCAGCTCTCATGGCTGTGGGTAAAGGAGAGAAAAGTAGAGAGCTTAGTTCTATGTGGTGACGGGCTAGGGGTAAGAAGAAGGGAGATGAGGTGAAGATGAAAATGGATGAGTTCAAGAACGAGACAACTGTGGCACTGAGAAGCAAGGAAAGAAGCATCATCTGAAGCAGGGGTGGGGAACCTGCAGCCTTAAGGTGGCCTTATAGGTCCTTAAGCATAGCTTTTTACTGAATCCAAATTTTACAGAACAAATCCTTTTATTTTTATTAATACATTTTTGGTCATCTTGTATACTTTTATTTTATTTTTTAAATGAACATATTTAAAATACCAAAGAATATAGTAAGTTTCAACGAAATAATCCTCCCAGGTTGACTAGCATAATTAGAACATTAATGAGCCATAAGGGCTAAATTGATGGCTGCAACTGTCATGATTTAGTTCTAATTTCCCCCAGCTGACTGGCACTACTACTGCATGAGGCTGGTTGGCGAGAGTTTACGGGGGTTGAGTATGCCAGTCCGTTATCAGCTTTGACAACGGTGCACTGTGTTTCTGTTTGAAATGTAATTTGTGAATAGTTCTCCGGCTCAACAGTATTTTTTAATTCTGGCTGCTTAACAGCCCATCATGTCAAAGAAGACCAAGAGAACACTAAAGGAAGAAAACAGGTTTTATAATGAGGATTGGGATTTGCAATATTATCTTGTTTCTGCTAAAGATAAAATGATTTGCTTGCTTTGTGATACTGCGATATCAATATCAAAGAAATTTGATGCTCATTAGCATTATAATCCTCATAAGGACCACAAATATTTTAAATTAGAGGCACAAAAGGTTGAATTGCAGAAATTAAAAGATGAAAAGCAAAAGTAAAGACAATTCTTTCAAGCAGCAAGAAGACCTGGAAATAATGCCACTGACGCAACTTATAAAGTAGCTTATGAACTCAGGGAAGAAAGGGAAGCCATTCGGTGATATAGAAATTGTGAAGGAATGCATCATCAAAGTTGTAGGATGCTTAGACCCTAATAATGTTTCAAAGTACAAACAACTGCCTCTTTCAAGGAGAACCATAACTGATTGGCCCCATGAATTAGGTCTTCAACTTAACAAAACAACTTCATGCAATACTTCGAAAAGAAAATACATATTATTCAATCACTTTGGATGAATCAACTGATACTACCGACTTGGCACAGATCTTATACTTCACTGAGGTCATAACAGAAGATTTTCTTTGCTATGAAGAGTTACTCACTTTGGGCACTTGTAAGAACAGAACACAGGAATAGATGTCTTCAACAACTTTCAAGATAAATGTCATGAAGTTGGACTGAATTTGTTAATTTAGTGAGTGTATGTACAGATGGTGCACCTTCCATGACAGGAAGACCTGAGGAGTTTATTGCACAGATAAAAAAAAAGCATTAACAGATCCAAATGGTCTCAGTTCTTTTCACTGTATCTTGCATCAGCAAAATCTCTGTGCTAAAGCTTCTAGTTTAAGTGACACTTTGCACAAGTTAAAAGTATTGTTAACTATATTCCTGCAAATGCAACATGGCATCATCAGTTTCCTAACATGCGAAAGTTGAATGATGAGTTATTCAGTATGGATTTGTCATATCATTCTAAAGTGCATTGGCTATCACAGGGACAGGTGTTAGCCAAAATTTTATATCTGCAAGAACAGATAGTTAAATTTTATGAAGAACAGAATCAGCAATTTGAATTATTGAAAGAAGATTTCTATAGGAATGCAGCATTTCTGTGTGATATCATGTCAACTTGAATATTTCTTTGCAAAGTAAAACTAAGTCTATATATGATATCTGGCAAAAACATCCAACCATTTCGAAAAAATCTATTTTTTTCAAAACACTTCTTCTTCAAAAAGAAATTTTGGATGAACGTTTCCCCAGTTAGCAAAGGTCATTTATGAGCAGGATGATATATGCAAATCATTTGAAGAATACACAGACTTACAGACTTATTAATTGGAGAATGCAATTAAAGGTTCACTGACTGAGAATCATGATGTTAGACTCCAATTAGCATTTCAGCCTCACCTGGTTGATATCACTAAGGCATCTAAAGAACTACAGATGTAATTGATTGAGCTCTCAGATGACATTTTAAAGTCATTGTTTGATGCTAAGAAAGATCCAACTGAAATATGGAAAAATGCAGTAGAATACTCATGCCTTTGGCAACATGCCTGAAAAATGCTTTCTTATTTTTCAACCACTTATTGCTACAAATTTGCATTCTCCTACCTTACCTAAATCAAGATGCCCTTAAGGTCACAAATGACTGATACCCATGTAGAGGATCAACTGAAATTGAGGACCTCCATGCTGCAATCAAATATTCAAATGCTTTCTAACAAAAAGCATACACAACAAAGTCATTAAAAGGTTAGTTAACTTTAAGATTAACAAATAGTTTCCATTTTTTGAAATTATTAAATTAACAGTCGTTAGATTTTTACCAAATAATGTACATTTTTAAGTATATCTAATTGAAGTTTCTCGAATGTGGCCTTATTTGATTACAGCTAAATTAATGCAGCCTTCCAATATGAAAAGATTTCCCACCCTTGATCTAACGACATTTAGATTGGATTCTTAATATTTGTGGGTCATAGAACCCTTTCACAATCGGATGAAAATAATAAATATTTGAAGCAGAAAAAAAATGTGTCTACAAAATATATTATTTCAGGAATTTCAAACACCTTCTTGAATACATGCCTGCAGGGGAACAGGGATGCACACCAGATGTCAACAAAGACACCTCCATCTCTAACAGATATGATCTGATAAAATATATTTTTAACCTAACGACATTTTCAAAGTGTGTTGAAGTCATGCATATCACAAGGTTTTAGTTCTCTTAAGGTAAGTTTACTTATAAAAGCAAAGTCTGAAGATCTCCTATATATATTTTCAATCATAGAAATAAGGGGCCAAATATGTCGAAATTCCTAAATCATCATTAAGTGATGACTGAGAGTGAAGAAACTATTGTCAGACTATCTGAGTCTGAATCCCAGTGTACCCACTATGTAACCTGAGATAACTTACTTCTCTGTGCCTCCTTCTCCTTATCTGTAAAATAGAAATAATAACAGAACCTATTTCAAGGACTAAATGAGTTTGGATTACTAAATGTGTTCTTACATGGAAAACACTTATAGCAATGTCTAATACATCTTGAATTCTCAGTACGTGTCAGACTGAGCACCATCACTATCATTCTCTTAAAAATTTTTCATGTTTGGAATAATTGCCTGAACTCCACTCAGAGGAGGATGCTGTCTTAGGAGACCTGGTTCACCTCTCAGCTAACATCTGATGATTCAGCATGGTGTTAACCACAGAGCTACTCCAAAGTGTTCTAGATTGAATTCTGACCATCAATTCCTGTAACCCGTGTCAGAGATTGGAATTTGAGTACCACACCCACTGCCCCCAATCTTTAAACTATTAATATTATGAAGCCTGACTTGGAATTAGCTGTGATTGCAATAAGCATATCCTTATTCCTGTGGCATCACCCCTGAGTCTAATTAACGCCAGTTTAGGCACACTACGTATCATTTTAAAAACACAGGGTAAATGAGCTTGGTACATTTTTAAGTGTGTGCAGTAATTACTGCTCTTTAAACTATTAATATTATGAAGCCTGACTTGGAATTAGCTGTGATTGCAATAAGCATGTCCTTATTCCTGTGGCATCACCCCTGAGTCTAATTAACGCCAGTTTAGGCACACTACGTATCATTTTAAAAACACAGGGTAAATGAGCTTGGTACATTTTTAAGTGTGTGCAGTAATTACTGCTCTGTTACCTACTTTACATTAGCACAGTTTTAGTTACTTACTGGGATTTGAGGACAGCCCAGAATTCATTTCACAGTTGGAAGGATAACATAATGTCGAACACTCAGAAGGTGTAAGACACTGTGAATATTGTCTTCACTCCTATAGCACCAACCCTTAGAACTGAAGCACATGACTAAAGCATTAAGTCATTTTCTGAAATCCTGCTGCTACTAGCTGACTCCACAAACATGCACTTAGCCATATTCTCCCTGGGCTTGCCACTCTGTGGTGGTAAATAGACACCAATCATAGCTACATTAACTCTTTCCACTACGTTCCCACTTCTGCCATTGAAAAGGAGGTATAAAAGCAGCAATTTACTAAATGATTTTGAATTATTCTCAACTCTATTCTTGGAAAGTAATAGTAAGCCTTAAAGGATTTCAAGGGTTGTAAAATCAAAGAAAAGTAGTAAGAAAAAATTGTAACACTTAGAATTTCTGTTAACTGTGAGAACAGATATATTGATTATATGCAAACTGTGTAGCAAAACATGTATGTTTGCTATTGTAAAAATAACCACCTGAAAGAGTTCATGGATGGAAGAGTCAAATAGCTTTAGCTGGATAATTCATTTACTCAGTGACATTTTTCCCAAAATCAAAATTGTCAGGTCCTATTTTATTACTTTTAAATATGAATAAGGTATTAACCATTACAGTTAATGACAAGTGACATAGATGACTCATTGGCAATTGTGAAAATTATTCAGAATATGGCCAAACACTCAACAAGTGTATATATGCTATGTAATGAATTAGTAAGACAAAATAAGACAAATATTCTTACAGGAAATAAAAAACTGCTCTCATGATTACCATTACCTCTTCCTGAATGTTACCACTTGAATCCTTGGAAATAATTACATCCCAGGTTCCTAATTACCAGCTCCATAATTTGGTCAATTTTGTGGTGTTTGAAAAACCTTCATTTAGCATCTTTGAAATTTCATCTGAATGCTTTTATAGTCTCTCCCAGATCATTAATAAAGGCATTCTAGGTGGCCAGTCATCTGGTCTCACAATAACCACTTCCTCCAAACTCAATAGAGGGTTATTTATCAGTAATATTTGTGGTCTTTCAACCCTTTTTTTAGAGAAATTTTTAATCCCTAGTAACTTTTAAACACAATGAAACCTAGAAAAATTTCAAATGAAGAAGCATTTTATCTCCATTTAAAACAAATTTTTAAATTGCCAAAATT
>NW_012148163.1:520155-521329 GCF_000956105.1 Propithecus coquereli | reverse complement strand
AGGGAAAAAGCAAATTGGCTCATGTGAGAATTAAGTCTATGACTTTAGCTGGGCATTTCAACCAATTAATCTTTATAGAATGACAAATGTGTGGACAGCAAAAGAAAATCCATTTGAAAATTAATATAATCCTTGAGAGAAAGGATGATTCAACCTTTGGATAACTCTAAAAGATGTAACACAATCTGAACTCATAGAGAAATTTTACAATAGGATTGAGAAAGCAATTGTCTTTTTGATAAGAACTGAATGATCTTTAGGCGTAAATAATTTGAACCACGTAACTCTCTGGAGACCTTGACAGTATTTAATTCTACAAGTTTCTAAATAAAACAAAACAAAAGAAAAACTTTATTAAACATTAAGTAAATTGATGTTAAATGAGCTGTCTAAAATAGAGTAAAACATTTGCACCAAATTTCATTAGGAAGAATATTGAAAAGCATTTAATTTTTAACATTACTTATTTTTGTTTTTGTTTTTCATACAGGGTCTTGCTCAGTTGCCCAGGCTGGTGTGCAGTGACCTGATCATAGCTCACTGTAGCCTCAAACTCCTGGGATCAAGTGATTCCACTTCTTTAATAAAATTTTATAAAAGAGCATTTGGGTTACTCTTGGATAAACCAAATAATAACATTAAACAAAATTAATGCTGAAGTGATATTTTTAAGTTATTATTAAGGAGCCTAACCAACAAATATCTTTTGCTAAAAGTATAAGCAATCACATAATTTAATCATGCATTTTCAATATTTTCTTTAACTTATCCAAGAAAGTTTTGATAGTTGAAAAAATATTTTATAGGTAAAGTCAACCTAAAAATGTCAGCAACCAAATTTAACAAATGTGTTTTGTGGCTTAAAGATGTTTTTTTTCAGATGATACGTGCTCCCTCTGGTCTTACTGTACTTGAGAAACTGCCTTTCATTTTATGAGCTTACCTGTATGTGGCATAAACTACAAATAAAGGATCATACCTTGAAAAAGAATCTCATTCTGCTTAAGCTGAACCTTTTACTGTTTCCCATCCCATCTTCCCAAAGAGGCCTAAAGAAGTTTTAAAAGCTCAAGAATAACTGAATAAATGAAAAGATACATACCATGTCCTTAGAAAGAAAGACTCAGTATTATGAAGCTGTCAATTCTTTATAAATTAATCTACAAATTAAATG
>NW_012148163.1:515666-517069 GCF_000956105.1 Propithecus coquereli | reverse complement strand
AAAAAAAAAAAAACATGCCACAAGGGACATTTATTAGTAAGGAAGAAAAGCAAGCACCAGGATTTAAGGCAGGAAGGGACAGGCTAACTCTATTGTTTTGTGCAAATGCAGTTGGGTTTATAATCAGAATTGCCCTTATCTATAAAGCTGCTAATCTCCCCAGCCTTGAAGAGAAAAGATAAACATCAACTACCAGTCTTTGGGCTGTGCAACAAGAAGGTCTGGGCAATGAGAACCCTTTTTCTGGATTGGCTCCACCAATGCTTTGTCCCTGAAGTCAGGGAGTACCTTGCCAGTAAGGAACTGCCTTTTAAAATTCTTTTGATATTGGACAATTCCCCTGGCCACCCAGAACCCCATTAGTTCAACACAAAAGTGGCTTTCTTGCCCTCAAACACCATGTCTCTAATTAAGCCTCTGGAATAGGGGGGCATGAGGATGTTTAAAACTCATTACACACAGTACTCGGTGAAAAGAATTGTCAATGCTATGGAAGGAAATCCCAATAGAGAGAACAACGTGAAAGTCTGGAAGCATTACACCATTGAAGATGAGCCATCATTGTTACAGTAAAAGCTGCAAAAGCCATCAAGTCCAAAGCAATAAATTCCTGCTGGACAAAACTGATGTTGTGCATGACTTCACGGGATTTACAATACAGCCAATCAAGGAAATCATGAAAGAGATTGTGAATATGGCAAAAAACTAAACAAAACAAAAAGGTGGGATGTGAAGGGTTTCACCTATGGATCTTGTTGAAATTTAAGAGGTATTAGAAACCACATCAGAGGAATTAACAGAAGATGACTTGATGGAGATGAGTGCTTCTGAGCCAGCGCTAGACGATGCGGAAGAAGATGTAGAAAAAGCAGTGCCAGAAGACAAATTGACATTAGACAATCTGGCAGAAGGGTTCCAATTATTCAAGACTGCTTTTCACTTTTTTTAATGACAGGGATCCTCCTATGATACAGGCGCCGAAACTGAAGCAAACAGTGGAATAAGGATTGGTACCACAGAGAAACGTTCAGAGAAATGAAAAAGCAAAAAGTCAGAAAGAAATTATGATGTATTTCCATAAAGTTACACTGAGTGTGCCTACCTCTCCTGCCTCCCCTTCCATCTCCTCCACCCCTTCTGCCTCTGCCGCCCCTGAAACAGCAAGACCAATTCTTCCTTTTTCTCCTCCTCCTCAGCCTGCTCAATGTGAAGACTATTAGGATGAAAGCCTTTATGATGATCTACTTTCACGTAATGAATAGCAAATATATTTTCTCTTTCTCATGATTTTCTTAGTAACATTTTCTTTTCTCTAGCTTACTTTATTCTAAGAATACAGTATAATACATATAACATATGAAATATGTGTTCATTTAATGAATAGTAAATATATTTTCTCTTTC
>NW_012148163.1:512484-514801 GCF_000956105.1 Propithecus coquereli | reverse complement strand
CACCACCTACCACCTCCAGCTACTGTTAGTTATACAAATTCTTTTTCACTTTCTGCTATATTGGAGTAAGATTTTTTCCCATTCCCACTAGCGATGGCAGATGCCCTGTTATTGTTTTCTAAATTATCAACAATTCTTACTCATTTTACCTTTTAAATATTCTTAATATGTCCATTTCCCCACGTATACATCAAATACAACCTTGTGTAAGGTATCATTTCTCCCCTAGATTGCTTCAATGGCCCCTAACGCATCTGCTGGAGCCACTAAAGTTCCTTCCAATCCATTATCTTATATTTCAGTCAAAATGAGCTTTTCAAACAGGATGTCAGATCATGTTACTCTGACTTTCCCATGTGCTTTCTCCAACCCTTGCCAAGCTTCCTATTGCTCTTTAGATAAAGATAAAATTCTTCAGATGCTTTATCAGACTTTACATGGACAAGTTTGTTTTTATTTATTTCTTTGTTTTGTTTTGTTATTTTGTAGTAGCTTTTCCCCCTGCTCAGAATGTACTTCTCTTCCCTTTTCATCTAACAGTTAACTCCTTTAGATATGAACCTAATCATTATTTTCTCAAGGAAGCCTTTCCTGACCTCCACAACTAGTTCAAATTTCCTGACAGTCAGACAATACACTGTGTGGGCTTTTTCCCGTAGCGTTAACAGTTGCTTGTGTTACTGAAAACTCAGCACTTGTCCATGAGGCCAAATCAGAAGAATGAGGATAAGTATTTGGGGGATGAGGAAAGACATTTTACTTTGCAAAGAAGGAAAAGTGGTAGACCTTCTCATCTCCTGAAGGTAAGCAGAAATACAGAGCTTTTAAAGGATGGGTTCTCAGCTTCAGGCAATTACTGTGGTTAACTATTCTAACCATCCTATCTCTGCCTCAGGGATGCAGACCAGGCGGCAGTTCCCAAAAAGAGTGGGGAAATTTTAAAGAGACAGAAAATTCCTTTTTTTTTCTTTCCAGGCCATTCCCTGCTACACTTGGAGATTGATTTGTATCTGTAAGCCTGTTGGAGTGTAAAGTTTATGAAGAAATATACTAACTCTTTTTTTGTGGGGGAAGGGGTCATAATTTTGTAATCAGTGCCTGGCAATTGGTGTTTAAGAAACAAATAGTGGTTGAATGAATGAGTGAACCCTAATTCCTGATTATGAAATTATCTAGGGATTTTTCCATGATTCTGGATGTAGTCTGTAGTGATAAGAGACTGCAAGTGTCAAGAAGAAAAAAGGAAAGAAAACAACCTTGAGCAAAATAGAGCTCAGCTTGGGTCTCATAGTCAGGATTTCAATCTTCCCACCCTTACACCACCCAGCATCATCAAAGAGATTCAGTTCTCTTAACTTCTGATCTGATATGCAGTTATACTTCTTTTTTACCCTTGATGGGCATCCTTTCAAATATATTCATACTTAAATTCCTTATCTACATAAATAAAAATCACCTACACAACTTCATATTTTCCTACAAGTTTTAGTAAAACAATGCAAATGGTAACAAAAGGATCAACCTCTTTATGACTTTATTATTAGCTAGAACTAGCATAGATTAAATTCTAAGTTTTGCTTTACATCCACTATTTTATTCTCAAAGCTCCGCAAGGTATACATCATGGTCACTGTTTTAATGTGAAAAGAAAAGCCAAATACTTTACATAAACTTTGTAAAGCCATTCAGCTAATGAAAGATGAATTCTTTCCTCCAGAGACTCTTACTGACTGCCATCACATAACCTCTGGAGTCCACAGAAAACTACTGAAGAACCATACGCTTGCCTAGCAGATGCAATGGTACAGGAGAAGCTAAGCAACTGTGTTCTGTAGTATGGTTAAGGTAAAGAATGAATAAAATTCTTCACTGAAGAAACAAGTAATGGCAAAAGTAGAAAGCAGAGAGGATTTCTATGACCAGAGCCTGCATAGAACCTAATTCCCACCATATTCATTTCCCCGAACCCACCCTCTTGGAGAACTTCAGATCACAGAAGTTACCCCAGGTTGCTTGGATCCCTTGGCAGGTGTAGAGTGGGGAAGGTATGTTCCTGCTATCTCAAGGGAGATCTTCAAACACATTTTCCTTTTGAAATATCATTATTTACAGTGATTAAGGCCTTATACTATTTAGAGAGATCATCAAAAATTTGGAGTTTAAAAGATTTTTATTGATTTGTCATAAAAATATAATCATCATTTAAAATATTTCATCTATTGGCAAATATATTCAACATTTTAAACAATTTAATTTTAATAAAACTTTTTTTCTGGAAACACAGCCCATTAGGAACTTCATCATGGGTTGAAGGCCT
>NW_012148163.1:506193-511916 GCF_000956105.1 Propithecus coquereli | reverse complement strand
ATTCTGTACACAATTCAAATTTTTCCATCAACCATTTTGTACATGCTTTGTATTTTTACTACTTCTTTTATGTCACTTAATTTTCCTTTCTAGATTATAATTTCTGTACAATTATGTGTGTATTGAGAAGAGGTGGACAAAAAATCACATCTATGTACTTCCTTGTCTCTTCAGTACTTGGAAAATGCTTTTGCATAGTATCAACTCGCATTTTTATATGTAAAATTCTGAGTTATAGATCGTTTCAGAATAACTTTTACTGTCAGTAGTAACTTATTGTCAGTTTTGCTTTTTTTCCTGATGTTTTGATCAACAATTTACATTCCTTAGAACATAATAATTCCATTAGTAACAACTGAATCACTTTTTAGGAACTTTTATTTGGAAAATTTTTGTAGTAATTCAAGTATACTAACTTCTCATAATCTTCAAAGGCATCTACTTTTCTAAAACTGAGAGGTTGACCAAAATGCTTTAAAGTAGAAAGTTTTACAAGTCAGTGTATCTTAAGGACATAAAGATAAAATTCACCAACATACACTTAATTGTAGTCTTCCAACTTTTCCTACAAAACAGTTAAGCCATAGAGGGTATAAACCTTTTACTTCAAAACCTTTTTATACAGCCCCCTTCAATGATTTTTTAAGTCTTTTACGAAAAATTAAGAGCCAAGACAAACCAATTGCTCCATTTCTGGCCAGCCAAGCAGCAATAACCAGGGGATGGTCATTAATCATCAACAAATTACAAAGAAATCACCATGTCAAGTCAAAAGTAAAATCAATTACAGTGACAATTAAAATACTCAAATGTCAAGCTGAAATCCCCTGTGGTTAATAGACAGGCTAATTCCACTTTATAGGGAATTCGAGCATAGAATTTTCCATAATGCTCAAATACAAAACTAGATTTAATGAAACGGTATAGACCAATAAGTTATATGGGGAAAAAAGCCTCTATAGCAATAAAGTTGACAGCGATTTGATGTATTGTTTTATCAATCAATTATTTATATTGTGGAAAGTAATGGTGAGTACATATTGATTACAGTGCTTTTCCTGCAATCACATCTTTGTGAAGAAAATTCCATGCACTCTGCCTTGATGTTGGCATCCAGCGCCAAGATTCAACAAAATAAGTTTGCAGAAGTTATAGAACTAAAAGACAATCTTATCACTTTATGCTGCCAACTCTATTTTTGAACTCTTTGCTGACCTTCAGATGAAATCACCCAAGTGAGTAAGTCCAGAGAAATGTAGAGCTTTACAGACCTGTACCTTTTCTCAGATGAGTCATATTGTTATTCACATTTCTGCTACTGTCAACCAACGTGAATATTTCTCCCGAGATTTTGAAATAGGGGAAAGTTTCCCCCAAAAGGTCAATAGAGAAAAGAGGCACTTGTTTCTGCTGTCACTAGTTGTTCAGGATCATGTTAGGAACATTCATATTTAGTTTATTATAGCAGAAAAATGCTGACATATTTCTTCCACTTAATCTGCCCTGTGTAAGCATTTTCCAAAAAGAAAGAAAATTTCAATAGCACTTGGAGAGATTATCACACTTGACAGATCTGATAAGAAAATCAAAATAGCCGTGTTTAATTCCATTTTTATTACTGGTTGACAAACTAAGCCTGGATTAGTCATTTAACCTCTCTTCTTATAAATTTTCTATTTCTAAAAAGGAAGAAAAAAGATCATTTTTATGTATTATTCAGGAAAGCTGAGTAAATACCTAATTATATAAATGATCTTAAGATGATAACTGGAAATTACAGAATAAATCAAGTACATAGTACATGTAAACTTGCTCAAATATATAAGTGACATAATAATAGTAATTTTCCAAATTATCAACAGCTATTAATTACACCACTCCAGAAATCCTTTTGAGTTTACTTGAAAGAGTTGTTGTTGTTGTTTTAATTTATGTTTGTACCATGGAAAGCCATTCTATCAATAAAATTGCCTTCAGAGAAATTTATTCTTAGATTTGGTTTACTGAGAATTTGCCAAGAACTTTCAAAGATTCAGTTTACCAGTAAATCACTGACTCAATGATTTATCTAGCACATACCTGCAAATCTTCACATTCCCTCAGCTCTGTTCACCCAGTAACTGTAGTTTCACTGACTCAGTGATGAATCTTCCTCATTTTGCAAGTCTTCATCTCTTTATTAACTATTCATGAGGAGAGAATGGGTTTGAAAATATCTCAAATGGCAGAAGAAATAAAGATCAAGTTTATCTTTGTCCTTGTAGAAAAGAAGCCCAATCAGCCACATTCTGAATCGAGGACGCCGGATGGGAATTCTGCCAGGCTCCACAGCATGTACTAGGCTAGTGTTTTACATATATAATACTAACTTGCTGATCTTTAAACTGACCCTAGGAGGTAGGGGACATTATTATCATCAATTCACAGATGACAACACCAGGGTTCAGAGAGGTTAATGTCTCACTCAAGGTCACTCATCTTGAAAGTGTCAGGGGCACGTGCAGAACTCAAATCTGACTAACTCTAAAATTCATTTTCTTTTTCCTGCATGAACATTCCTCATAGCAAAAGTGAGAAATAATCACTTTTAGGTTTCCACTAGGAAATATTAACTCTGAATGTTCTATAATAATTCTCAAAATCTTTCAATACTTAAAAAAGACCTGCTACCTATCTGAAGTTTGTCTTATCAATCTGCAAATAGATTGGGCATGGAATTACCTCTCTACCCAACCCTTCAAATAGGCAATTTTAAAAAGGGGGAGTACATAAAACTTTCAGTAATTCAACAAATATTGACTGGTTACTACCAGTCAGGCACTATTTTAGGCACAGGGGATACATCAGTGAACAAAACAGAGAAAGTTCCCTGCTCTCGTGAGGTTTACATTCAAACAGTGAAAGACGGACATAAATAATAAACACAATAAATAAGTAAACTACATCATGTGTTAAAAGGTGGCAGGTACTCTGGAATAAGGAAAAATGGAGAAAAATAAGGAGCATTGGGAGTGGAAGGGAAGGGAGCAGGAGAGCGGCATGACCCAGTGTATCTGCTCAGTGTCAGTGAGGGGCAGAGGTAGAAGGAGACAGCAGAGAATTAGGGAGGTCAGATAACACTAGGCCTCATACACTTTTACTCTGTGGGTAGTGGGAAGTCATTTCAGAATTTTGAGCAAAAAGTGATATAATCTGATGTATTTCTAATAATTCCTCTTGCTGTTGTGTTGAGAATAAATAGAGGGAGACAAAGACAATGCAGGAAGAACAGATTATCTAATGGGTAAGAGGCTATTGCCATAGTCTGGGAGGCAGGTGGTGGAGGCTTAAAGCAGGGAAGTAGCAGTAGATGTGGTAAAAGGTATTTGGATTTTGAAATAATATCTATAGGATTTCCTGACATATTAGATATGAGATGTGAGAGGAAAGCAGTGAGGATGATTCCAGGGGTTGGCCTGATCAAGAAGAAAGATAAAGCACCATTAACTCGGATGGGTAAGGATATATGTAGACCAGTTCAGGAGCATAGATCAGGAGCCGAATTTTAGGGGTTAAATTTAACATCCAAGGAGAAATACTAAATAGGACCATTTATACAAGTTAGGAGTTCTGAAGATAGATCTGGGCTGGAGATGGAAATCTGTGAGTTATCAGCATATGGATGGTATCTAAAATCATAGCCTGAGTAAAATCACCAAGGAAGTGAGAGTAGATAGAAAAAAAAAAACCAAACTTCTCTGCAGGACAGTGTTTTGGTTTTTATAGAATGAGATGGAAGTTTATTGATTGAGGCTCTACATGTGATTATTTCTAATTTTCCTTTGGGCTAAAAGTCTTGAATTACTCTTGTTTTATAATATATCACCTCCTAATTGAAAACCCTAGCTCTCGTATATGCTTTAAGTCAGCATCAGTGAGCTAATGCGTTAGTGCCATTCTAATAGTCAAAATACAAAATGCCCATTTCCAAAATTTGGATTCTTATTTTATAGATGCTATTAAAACCTGTGGAAGTATTAATATTTCCAGGAGTTTAGTTTTTCCGCCTTTAAAGAAATATCCTGCAATAAGAAATTGAAACACAATAAAATTGAACTTTAAGGAATATCCTTTTATTTTCCAGTAACAAAGAAAAAATAATGGTGATTTAAACATCTTAATATAAAAAACAAGAAACTTTAAACATACAAATTGAAAGTGAAATGTAGAGTAAATGCTAATACCTCACTTTTTTCACTGACAAGCACTTTCTCCCACATTCATTTTTAATGTCAGAGAATCCACAGAACTAAGATCTTTATTCTAAACTCTAGAGCTTGCCTCAGAAAGTAATCATGTGGGTATTTCTCAGAAACTGAACTAATAGCCTTAGGAATTTAAACCCATGTATACAGTTTAGTTACACAGATTCCACCACGACTCTGCTCCCCACCTCCACCCTCTCGGGGTCAGGCAATACTTCAAGCCAATTCTAGGGCAGTTTTCCTTTAAGAATCAGAGATGAGGTTGGAGCAAATTATAAAATCCAGTAAAAATAAAGAGTCAATGAAACAGGCATGCAAGAATATAGCTGGGGGGCATAGAAGCTGATTCAAGCTTTGTGGAGAGAATATTGGCAGCAAGGTCCTAGAGCTTATTGCTTCGGGTCCCTTCATGTGAAACTCAATGTTCCTTGTTTTCCCTCAGCCAGTTCCTACTCCACTGTCCCGATCTGATTTCTACTGTGTCACTAGATCAGAAAGACGCATGGCATAGAATGGAAATAGGTAAAGTTCAGTTGGTTTTTCTAAGCTATGCTTTTGCCAACTCCAAGCTATTTATTTTTTCTAATTATTATGCATAGATTTTTATTTCTTTAAGTAACTGTATATATTAGTCAGGGTCCCTACAGAAAAGAGATGGCACATTCAAGCTGGATAATTTGAGGAGAATGTGATAAAGAAACTGTTTAGAAAGGTATGGACAAGACTTAAGATCAACAATACCAGTCAAACAATGGGATAGGAACAATAGGAAGCCACTCTGAAGAGGAGGAAAGTAGGGAACAGTACCCAAACTCAGAGAAGAGAACAGTGTGAGACTCCTGCCACGGACTGTGCCTCCTGTCGAGTAATTAATCCTACACCCTCACTTTCTTCCCGCCCTTTTATCTCTTGCCAGTGCCTCCCTTTGGCTACCAATCTAAAACTAGGGAGAAGGGAGCTCACTGATGCCAAGCAAACGGGTTAGCTACCCAGACAAAACTGGCTATGTAATTTGTGGGATCCAGTGCAAAATAAATATTTAGGGTCCCTTTATTTAAAAAAAAAATTGTTAAGGATTTCAAGACGGTGACAGTAAAACAATAAATCAAGTGCAGGATCCTTCTGCGCATGGAACCCTGTGCATGTGAGTAGGTCATATGCTCGTGAAGCCAGGCTGCTCCCAGGACACACAGAAGAATGCATAAGGGTACAGAGGGATAGAAAGGACAAATGAAGGTATACAGCACACACTGTGTTACCTTGCACAAGTTCCTTAAATATTCTAAAGTGAAGTTTACTTGTCTGTAAAATGAGGATGACAATAGTATTTCATATTGTTATTCTGAGGATTAAATGAGATGATACATGCAATTTAATCAAGTCAGTGGCTGCCAAAGAAAAAAGTAGTCTGTAAATATCAGCTACTACTATTAACATTAACTGATATCAATATGTGGAAAAATATATTCATATGTAATT
>NW_012148163.1:504994-505531 GCF_000956105.1 Propithecus coquereli | reverse complement strand
GAAGGGATTTTGAAACCAGACAGGCTTCAATTAGAATTCTTATATTGCGAATTTCCAGTTGTTCAAATATAGACTGAGCTTCATGTTATTCATCCATAACAAAGGAATTCTTGAGAATCAAATTCTTTAATTATTTTGAGCACAAAAACAGATTTATATGAGGTATTCAATAAACTAGTTCTTTTCTTTCTTCCTTCTTCCTTTATTTTGGTCTTGCTTTCTAACCCTAGTTTAAACTCCTAGAGGGAACAGTAATTTGTCTTGTATAAGTGTCCTTATTTCACTCAACTTAGCTTCTCAAAACATGCTTTTTTGCAACAGTAACATAAAACAAATGTAAACAGAATAATTTTTCTTCTTTATGAAACAGGCTGAAAAGAATTAAACATGATAACATAACGTTGAACTGGTAATAAGGAGCTAAGGTCAGAGTTTTATTTCTGCTACTGACCATGTGGCATATAGCAAGCCTAGCGATGTTCTTATGAATTATATGATATTGACATAGAAGTCAATGCATGAAATGACTTTTGCCTA
>NW_012148163.1:500333-503457 GCF_000956105.1 Propithecus coquereli | reverse complement strand
GGTAGGTGCAGATGGATAGACCTAGGAAAGGAGCAGTCAACCTTGGCAACAGAGCCTGAGCGCTTCCGAGGGGAGGTTGAAAAGACAGATGGTTGGTTCAGCTTCACATCTAAGAAACATGTGCTGCCTTGAGTTAAACAGGGAGCCTTCTGCGAGAGGCCACTTTTGTTTTCAGGCACTTCAAATCCTTCTCAAACCTCTCTTAACAATTTACACAGTCATTTGTATTTTATCTTCCATGCCTTGCTTCTGATTGCATTTTACCTAAGAGATAATAAACTTGACTGTTTCATGCTAACCCAAAATCTTCGTGGGCACTGAGTCTTTGTTCAGAGATCAGCTTACATATGCCATCATTCAGAATCTCACCTTACTGCCATGCTTCACTAGGAACACGTATTTTTACCATATGTGAAATGCAGTACATTCTGGGCCATTTGTATCCATTTCCAGAGCCACTACGCTGACCCAGGCCCCAATCACTTTGTTTCTCCATGAGACCTTCCCAGGTGTCCTTCTTGTCTCCACTCTAAATTAGCCCTGACTATCAGGCAAATGGCAATAAAAAATTATCTTCCTTAAACATTGGTGTTACTGTGTAACTTATCCATTTAAAAATGTGTAACCAATTCAGAGATGTTTAATAAACAATGGAATCTTCCAGGCACTATCTTAAGCATATAAGCAGATTACAATACAACTTTTAAGTGTATTAAATAAGAGTCATTTTACAAAGTAGTAATGGGAGCATAGCAATGGAGACCTAACTTAACCTGGAGAAAGGGAAAGGTGTCGGTGTGGGGTTCTTGGGCTTGGCAAACTCCTGGATTTTAAGAGGAGTAGCAGTCTAAGCCAAAACCACAAGACTTGATCCTGTCTGCTTTTCTAGCTTCTGCCTCCTTACCTCCTTTCAGGGCACTCTATGCTCAGACAATGTCAAGCTGTTTGCAGTTCTCTGTGCACATCACGCTGTTTAATAGCTCCAATTCCTTGTTCAGGGGCTCTTCCCTCTACTTTTAACATTATTCTCTGCCCATCTTCTTTTATTCCTTCCCAAGCCTACTTTTCCTTTGTTTTAGTCTGTTTTCTGTTGCTATAACTGGACACCTGAGACAGGGTAACTTATAAAGAAAAGAGGTTTCTTTAGTTCACGGTTCTGGAGGCTGGAAATTTCAAGATTGGACAGCCACATCTGGTAATGGCTTTGTGTTGCATCATAACATGGTGGAAGGCATCACAGGGCAGGAGGGGCACACAAGAGAGACCCAAACTGGCTTTTATAACAAATCTACTTTCATGATAACCCATTAATCCATTCATGAGGGCAAAGTTCTCATGACCCAATCACCTCTTAAAGGTCCCACCTCTTAACATTGTTATATTGGGAATCAGGTTTCAACAGACATATCAGAGGGTACAAACATTTGAACCATAACATTCTTCAGGATTCATTGAGGGGGGGGCAAGGGCAACATACATAACCTAAACATCTGTACCCCCATCATATACTGAAATAAAAAAAAAAAAGAAAGAAAAGATTCATTGAGATGTAACTTCCAAGATGAAATGCATGATATCTCAAATTGGGGTAAAAATTACTGTTCTATATTTTCCAATAATACCCTGTGAAAACTTCCTTTATGGCACATATTATAATGTATTGTTTCCTCTTTGATATAAATTGAGGATGTGATAGATCCTCAATGTATGTTCTATTTCAAATCCCCAGAACACTGTCTGTGTTCAATAAATGCTGCTTACAAGCAAGTCAACCTTACTGAAGCATCAAAAGAATAAAATATTTAGCAATAAACTTAGAGGAATTGAACAATTTGTCCCAGTGGGTGAAAGACAATTGTGCTGAGTCAAATTCCTCAATTGTGATCAACTCCTGTGGGTCAAATTCAAATTTTATTTTTTTCAGTGGCTTTATTTTTGGGAAAACTTTTATTGCACCTCTCCCAATGGATAGAGGTTTATTTCAAGATACCCTGTATATTACTGTCAGCGCTTCAAACCTACCAGCCATTGACTTCTTGAAGCAGTGTAATTTGTTTTCTGTGGCTCCTGCATGTTCCGCATGTCACCAACACATACAGTAGGAGGCTGATGCAAAGACAGCTATTTGTGGAAATATGTTCCCCACAAATGCCAATCATCATGGGTTTCTCTTTGAAAGGAATCTTTTTAAAATTTTTTTGCAAAATTCAACCTTTCCCTGAAAATGTGGTTTTATTTTAAATTCGTATAGTCTATGGAAGTCACAGAAAAAAAAATAACCACTGCTATTGCAGAATTTTGGATCATACTATGGTTGATATCTACAATTTCTGTAATGAAGTATACAAGCATTACTTTGAACTGCATCCGATACAACTTGGTGGTTCAGGTCACTACTTGCAAATCAACAAGTCCTGTTTTACTGTTTTAGCCACATAATCAAATATTATCATGGCTGTCTGTGCTCCAAGACAGAGGAATATGAGTTTTTGGTGTTGTCAATACTATCCATTAATCACCTATTGGTTATTTGGAATTTGTTGGCAACCATTCTGCCCAAACTTTACTGCCTATTTTGTAACATGTAGTTCATCCTGGTTCTACTATTCACTCTGATTCATGAGATGCATGTAACACATCCAGCCTCTCCTTGGTTTCCAACATCCTCAGGTTAACCATAATGATCCCAACTTTTGTGTTGTGTCACCACTTGGTGTGCTTACCCAAAGCCTTGGATCCTATTGAAACAAATGTAAAGTAAAATGAGGGACAATGAGAGAAATTTGTCACAATATGTTGGACTCATATTTGGCTGAATTTATGTGGCAAAATTGATTTGGAAATAGTGCTTTCTTTTGTACTGCATATTTCAAAACAATTTCCTGTTGACTAATATTATATTTTGATTTTTTGTTTTAGTAAGTTTTAGAACAAGTATCCAGGGACAAATATTCCAACCAAATACATCTGAGAATCAAGTTGTTTAATTGATCCATAAATTTAACTGAGGATGCAAAACACTTGTACACTTGTCAGCTTTGTCAAAGATTAGATTACCATATGCAGATGGTTTCATCTCTGGATTCTCAGTCCTGTTCCAGAGGTCAATGTCTCTATTTTTGTG
>NW_012148163.1:497790-498858 GCF_000956105.1 Propithecus coquereli | reverse complement strand
CACTACCCAAAGGATGGACATATTTGAAACACGGACTTCGGTGGGGGGGAACCAAGGACAACACACGTAACCTAAACATCTGTACACCCATAATTTGCTGAAATAAAAAAAAAAAAGAAGGGAAAAAATAAAAAAAATAAAAAAAACACTTGTACACTTAAAACGATAAACTATTACTGAAAGAAATTAAAGACACAAATAAGTGAAAATATATCTCACATTCATGGATTGTAAGACTTTATATTGTTAAGATGTCAATACTACCCAATGTGATCTACAGATTCAATGTAATTCCTATCAAAATCTCAACGGCATTTTATTTTTACAGAAATATTAATAGAAAAATCTATCCTAAAATTTGTATGGAATATCAAGGGATACTAAATAGCCAATACAATCTTGAAAAAGAGGAACAAAACCAGAGGACTCACACTTTCTGATTTCAAAACTTACTGCAAAACTACATTAATTAAAATACTGTGGTTCTGGCATAAAGAGAGACATACAGACCATGGAATAGAATATAAGACCCAGAAATAAATTCTCACATATATGGTAAAATGATTTGTGACAAGAGTGCCAAGACCATTTTTTTCAACAAATGATGCTGGAAAAACTGCATATCCACATATAAAAGAATGAAGTTGGACCCTCACCTTACACCATTCATAAAAATAAATTCAAAATAGATAAAGATCTAAACATAAGATTTAAAGCTATAAAACTCTTAGAAGAAAACAGACAAAAATCTTCATGACATTGGATATGGCAATGATTTTTTTGATATGACACCAAAATCACAGACAAAAAAAAGAAACAGACAAATCGAACTATATCAAAATTAAAACTTTTATATATCAGAGGACACACTGAAAAAATAGTCAACTCTGCTGAACAAAACATCTTTGGTTCTGCTGAGACCAACAGTTCTCCAATTCTCAAACTTTTTAGTCTCAGGATACTTTTATACTCCTGAAAATTAATGAGGCCCCCAAAGACCTTTGGTTTATATGGATTATATCTATTAACATTTACCATGTTAGAAATTTAAGCTGAGAAAATTAAAAA
>NW_012148163.1:495030-496859 GCF_000956105.1 Propithecus coquereli | reverse complement strand
AAAATATTAAAAAGATATATATTCAAAGGTCAAGAGTTAACAAATTTAATAATTTTTATGGCTTCACCAAAAATATCCTTAAGCAAAGCAGATTTTTTTATGTGGATACATTTCTTTTTAATGTCCAGAAGAATGCAATAATGACTTTTACAATTTGATGCCACTGCCTTTGTGATAGGATGCCAGTAGTTTTGCTTTTGTATCAACACAGTGAAAAAGAAAAATGAATCTTAATATTTTAAAAAGTACTTTTAACCTTTGAAGCCCTCTGACAAGGTCTCTGAGACCTCCAGAGACCTGCTGACCACATTTTAAAAACTGCTGGCTTAGACAATCCAGGAAATTTTAGAACTTCTTAATAAAAAACTGACTTCAGAACTCAAAATCTTTAGTGTTTCAAGTAAAATATAAACAAAGATTAACCAGTCCCTTGTTTTCATGAGGAGAAATGGAAAGCTGAGGGATATATGCAATAGTTTTCCCATCACCAACCAGTATTAAAACCTAAAGTGCATGACTTTCCACAGAATAATATTTTTACTCTTATAGCTCAGTGAGGACAACTCCAACATCACAGAGAAAATTATTTAAGAACCTATTCCTTTCTCATGCCACTTGGTGACATGTTTCTACAAACCTATCAGACTCACTTTCGTATTTATACTTACTGATGAGGCTAGCTATGACTGTGAAATACAATCTTTAAATCATTGTCTATCATCTGTATAGCAAGAGATTTAAGAATAAGTGCCATAAAAAAACACTGGAATGGAAAATTGCCAAGGAGAGTGAGATGCCTTCTTTGACATCTCATAAGATAGTCAAAGAAGGTATTTTTGAAGATTCGACATTTGATTTGAGTCTAAATGACAAAACAGGATCAGGAATAGCAAAATCATGGCAAGTATGTCTGGTGCAGAGGAAAAAGCAAGTCCAAAGGACTTAAAGCAGGATAAAGTTTGGTTGAAAAAACCAAAGGGTGAGCAATGTGGTTAGACAGAGATGTCGTTAGACAGAGGGAGAGCATAAGGAACCTCAAAGGTAGACAATTTGAAAAATGTAAAGTCTGAGGAGAATAAAGAAAAGATAATGAAAAGGAATGAAGAAAGCTTATGGGATTTATGGGACAGCATTCAAGAGTAAATTTTCTAGTCACAGGAATCAAAGAAGGAGAAGAGAAAGATTTAAAAAGTAGAAAGCTTATATGAAGAAATAATAGCAGAAAACTTTCCAAACCTGGAGAAAAATGTAATCATCCAGGTACAGGAAGCTCAAAAGTCTCCAGTCAGATTCAATCAAAATAAAACTAATCAAAGACATATTGTAATCAAACCATCAAAAATCAATACAGCAGATTCTGAAAGTAGCAAGAGAAAAGAAGCAAATAACATATCAGGAAGTTCCATTGTGGCTAATAGCAGATTTCTCAGCAGAAACCTTACAGGTTAGGAGAGAATAAGATGATATATTTGAAGTGATGATGGGGAAAAGAACTATCAAGCACATTATACTCAAAAAAATTACTCTTCAGAAATGAAGGAGAGATGAAAATTTTCCCAGACAAACAATAGCTGAGGGAATTCATTACCACCAGACCTGTCTTACAAGAAATGCTAATGAGTAACACAAAAATATCTGGAAGTATAAAACTTAGTCAAATTTAGAATACTCATACTGTAAGGGTGGTGTGTAAATCACTTATATCTTTAGTATGAAGGTTAAAAGACAAAATTATTAAAAATAATAGCCACAATAATTTGGTAAGGGATATACAAATTAAAAAAGTATACACTGTGACATCAAAAATCAAAAATGTGGAAAAGGAGTGG
>NW_012148163.1:480769-481880 GCF_000956105.1 Propithecus coquereli | reverse complement strand
TAGAAAACAACATGAACTTTCCATATGAACCAGCAATCACACTCCTGGGCATTTATCCCAGAGAAATGAAAATTTACATTTTCATAAAAACCTGCACATGAATGTTCACAGTAACTTTATTTGTGATAGTCAAAAAACAAAACTGTCCTTCAACAGGTAAATGGTTAAGGAAATGATGGTATATCCATACCATGGACTAGTGCCCTGCAATGAAAAGAACAAATTATCAATATGTGCGAAAGCTTGGATGGCTCTCAAGGGCATTATGCTGAGTGGAGAAAACCCAATATTAAAAGGTCACCACCTACTGTATGATTCCATTTATGTAGCATTCTAAAAATGGCAAAATTATAGAGATAGTAAATAGATGTTTGGTTGCCAGGTATTAGGTATAGCATAGGTGGGAGTAAATTTGACTATGAATGGGTAGCATGAGGTAGATATTTTTGGTAATGTAATAGTTCTGTATCTGTGTAGTGGTGATTATAGGAATCTACACATGTGATCAAATCACATAGAATTACACATACACATTTTACGAATGTCACTTTACTAGTTTTGCTGTTGTAATCTAGTTACATGAACCATTCAGAGAAACTGAGTGAAGGGTATGTAGGACCTCTCTGTAATTTTTTTGAAACTTCCTGTGATCTATAATTCAAAATAAAAAGTTAAAAAAAATAAAAAGAATGACCAATGCAAGATACACCTGGTGAAGATGCTAAACTTTAAGGGGAAAAAAATCTTATGAATATCTAGGGAATGAAAACAAGTCATCTATAATAAGCAAAAATAAGAATGCCTTCAAATGCGAAAAGAGTGAATCAATATTTACATAGTTTTGAGAAAAAGCAAGAGTGAGGCCTGCTTTTAATACCCAATTTGTCATTCATTTACAAAGGCAACAGAAACACTTGCAAATAAGCAAAAAGCTCAGGAATTACAGTGTTCAAGAAGTCTTTTCTTTTTAAAATTTACTCAGTGACAAAAATCTAATCAATCAAAAGATGAGTCAAAGAATTCAGAAACTAGAACACTGTGTTATAAAAGAATGGAGTATAAACACTGAATATATTTAAACATAGAACTAAGAAAAATCAACTGTTGGAAT
>NW_012148163.1:478430-480719 GCF_000956105.1 Propithecus coquereli | reverse complement strand
TACTAGAAGAAATACAGGGGGAAACTTCCAGGACATTGGTTTGGGCAATGATTTTTAGGATAAGATCCCAAAAACATGGGCAAAAATAAAAGCAAAAATATACAAATGAGACTACATCAAACTAAAATGTTTCTGCACAGCAAAAGAACCAATCAACAGAGTGAAGAGACAAGCCACATAATGGGAGAAAATATTTGCAAACTATACATCTGACAAGGGGTTAATATCCAAAATATTTAAGAAACCCAAACAACTCAATAGCGAGAAAACAAATACTGCAATTTAAAAACCAGCCAAGGTCCCGAATAGACATTTCTCAAAAAGAAGATATAAGAATTGCCAACAAGTATATGAAAAAAATGCTCAACATCACTAATCATCAGGGAAATGCAAATTAAAACCAAAATTAGGTATCACCTCACACTTGTTAGAATAGCTATCATCAGAAAGACAAAAGATTACAAGTATTGGTGAGGATGTGGAGAAAAAGGAACCCATGTCTACTCTGAGTAGGAATGTAAATTAATATAGCCATTATAGAAATCAGTATGGAAGTTCTCCAAAAAAATAAAAATGGAACTACCATAGGATCCAACAATCCCACTACTGGGTATATTTCCAAAGGAAATGAATTCAGTATGTCAAAGAGGTTATCTGCACTCCCATATTCACTGCAGCATTATTCACAGTAGAGGAGATATGGAATCAACCTAAGTGCCCATCAGAGAATAAAGGGATAAAGAAAATGTGGCTTATATACACAATGTACTAGTTAGCCATAAAAAAGAAGGAAATCCTGCAATTTGCAACAATGTGGATAAACCTAGAGGACATTATGTTAAGTGAAATAAGCCGGGCACAGAAAGACAAACATCATATGATCTCATTTATATGTGGAATCTAAAAAAGTTGATCTCATAGGACTAGAGAGTAGAATGGTCGTTACCAGAGGCTAGGACGATGGTGGTCAAAGGATACAAAATTGCAGTTAGATAGGAGGAATAAGTTCAAGAGATGTATTAACACACAACATGGTGACTATACTTAATAACAACATATTGTATTTTTCAAGAATACGATATATTGCATTATGAGAGTGGATGTTAAGTATTTTCACCACAAAAATAATATCTATGTAAGGTAATGTATATGTTAATTAGCTAGATTTAGTCATTCTATAATGTATAATACTTGAAAACATCATGTTGTATATAATTAATACATATAATTTTATTCATCAATTTAAAAAATAAAACAATAAAGAAAAAATTCAGCAAATTAAAAAGAAATTTAAAATATTTTAAAAGAAAAACATTCTCTAACAGGATTTATATGCTGACCAAAAAGAATTCTATATTCTACTTGTTACACTCATAGATTAAGAGTCCCTATAATAAGGATGTCAGTTTTCTCCTAAACGACATATAAGTTTAACATAATTCCAATCAAAATCCCAGCAACACTCTCTGTAGATATAAAAAAGCTTATTCCAAAATTTGTATGACAAAGGAAATAGAATAGCTAAGACAATGATGAAAGAGAAAAATGAAGAGGGAGGAAGAACTCTACCTGATTTTTAAATCCATTTAACTACATTAATCAAGACTGTGTGGTATTGGCAGACAGGCTGACACATAGATCAATGAATCAGAGCGGTGGACCCAAAAGTAGATCTACACACGTATGGCCAAATGATTTTTTGACAAAGATGGAAAGGCAACTCATTGGAGTGAAAATCTTTTCAACAAATGTTACTGAAGCAATTGGATATTCATAGGGAAAATAAATAAATAAATCATCTCAACCTAAACCTCATACCTTACACAAAAGTTAAATCAAACAGATTATGGATTTAAGTGTAAAACATAAAACTATGAAAAATTTTAGGAGAAAATCATCAGGTTGTAAGGCTTGTGAAAAGTTCTTAGACATCACAGCAAAAGCATAATCCATAAGAGAAAAAAATCTATAAATTAAACTTCACAAAAATTTAAAAGTTCACTCTGTGAAAAACCCTGTTAAAGGATTAAGGTACAACATGCAGACTGGGAGAAAATATTTGCAAACCATATATCTGACAAAGGTCTCATCTCTAAAATGCATAAAGAACTCTTAAAACTCAACAGTAAATATACAAAAAACCTAATTAGAAAATGGGCAAAGGACATGAAGAAATATTTCACTGAAAAGAATATTTGGATGGCAAAAAAACACATGAAAAAATGTTCAATATCACTTGCTATTAGTGAAACACATATTAAGACTACAAAGGTTCTATTAATATTATTA
>NW_012148163.1:474400-477032 GCF_000956105.1 Propithecus coquereli | reverse complement strand
AGCTAATGATTTTATTATATTTCACAGGAGGAATCAGTTGATGGTGTTGAAGTTTAACCAAGCTATTAAAGAATAAGAATAGAATACAAAAATTCCAAATATAGTAAGGGAAAATACAGCTATATGCTTATGTACATGCACACACACACACACACACACAAACATGAATGCATACACAAGCCAAAGAAAATACTGATTGTATAACAAAAGATGAAACAAAGGAGGGAGACTTCCACTTCCAACAATTTAGAAGCATAGACATTCTGAAAGAGTCAGTAAAAAGTTTGTAGATGCCAAAAGAAATTATGACAAACTTTAAACTATAACTAAGTTCATATGAAAATAAGAAACACCCCAGTGACTCAGAAAGTAGAAGCTGAAACCAGAGAGGTAAACTATCTCTGGAGCCATGACTGTACTGGATATTTATGGATATAAGAAACCTAGAGCCTGAATATTAATGTCTATGCCAAGACAGGTCCTTGGGCCCATGTAACTTGGAAGGCTGGACTCTAAAACCCCTTTGCAGAGCCAGGCCCCTTAAAATCTATACTTTTAGTGAAAGAGTAAGCTATATTTGAAACTGCCCCCTAGCAAAGGGAAAGTATGAGTCTGTTTCCACTTTATACATTTGGATAATAATGTCCAGAGAGAATTCAGAACCACAGGTCTGCCCTCAAATTGGTTTTAAGTTCCCAAAGGAGAACATTAAATTAAAGTGATGCAGAGAGTACAGCAGCCTTGGAATCACAGTAGATCTGAAAGAAATGCAGGGATACACATTCAAATCAGGCTTTCGGTATTCTTAGAAACTAAGATTAGTCAGGAACAAGCACAAAAACCAAGTTTCCAAAATATATAAGATAGCGAGATGATATTAATGAAAACAAACAGAAATAAAATCAATGGAATTATAACCACAAAATTTCAGCTATTAAAATGATCAAGTAAGAATGCAAAAATAACTTTTTTAAAGCTTTAAAGAAATAAAAGAAAAAGCAAATATTTTATTTAATAAACTCTTTAATAATATTTATTTGTGTTGGGCACTGTTCTACATGCTTTATTTACATATTTGCTCATTTAATCATCAACAACTCTATAAAGTAGGTGCTATTAATTTTATGGAGAAGAAAACTAAAACTTAGAGAAGTTAAGCAACTTGCCTAAATTTACGCAGCAGAAATTGTGGTGCTAGAATCCAAATCCAAATTCCAGAGGAAATATGGCTTCAGAATCTATGCTCATAACAACTATGTTGTAAGCAGCCATCCAAAATCTATCAACAATTACCTGTTCTATTTTAAAAAATGAAAAAAAAAATAGAACTGCTAGACTGGAAATAAAACTGAAAGTGAAAACTCAATGGTCAGTTAAACTGTAGATTAGACACAACTGAAGAGAGAATTAGAACTGTATAACAAAGTTAAAATCATTAATCAGATTGCACTGGAGAAAGATAAGGTAATGGAATCCAAAGTTTAAGACATAAAGAAAAGATATTAAGATTTAATCATCTAGCACTCTCTCAGAAGAAGAAAATAAAGAAGTGAAAGAAGAACACTATTCAAAGATATAACAACTGAGATTTGTCCAGGACAGGTAAGAGAAATGAATCCACAGATTAGGGAAGTACCAAAAATCTGAAACTATACAAATGAAGATACAATGGGCATGGCAAAAGAATAGTAATTATTAAGCTAGAGTGAAAACTGGGGACAACTAAGTGTTCGTTAAAATTTTCTCTTCTATTTTTGTATAAGCTTGAAAATTCCAATAAAATAAAATTAAAAATAAACACTTAGACACATAATATTATCTTTGGCCAAGTCAAAAAAGCTTCTAAAAGCACCCAAAGGGAAAAATCTGATAACTTAAAATAAGCAATGATCAGACTGAGGGCTAATTTCTCCAAAATTGACAAGCAAGACATGTGATATAATATTAATAATATCTTCAAATAGTTAAAAGAAAGTAATGGTTAGCCAAGAATTATGTAACTAACTAAATTTTTATTAAAGAGTTGCTTTCAAAAATGACATTTTTAGATAAGACAAAATGGTAAATCTAGTACCAAGAGACTCTCACCAAAAGATTTAAACAATGTTAAACCATATACTTCAGTAAAAATAAATAAATAAATAAATAAATAAAACACCAGAAAAAAGGAGAGCAAATAAAATATCTGGATAATTTTAAGCATTGATCATTTAAAGAAAAAATAATATTTAAATTAGGGGATAAAAATAGAGGTAGAGGACTTCTGCTTCTGAAAATTAAACAGTGATTTATAACAGATATCTCGTTAAGAATAATAAAAGGGGAAAGGGAAGATGGCTAATTAGAGACATTGGCTGCCAGATCATCCCAGAGGGAAGTAAAGGTTTCAGATAAAGGAGAGGGGGGAAAAAACACAGCTCAAGTGTAGTTCGGAGGGAAAGGTGCTAGAGCCTGCCAGAGATTTCACAGGAAGAAGTTGAAGAGCAGAACAGGAAGCAAAAAGATATTGGCAGAGATCAACTCTAGGGAAGCTTGAAACCTGGTGAAGAGGGTAGGTGGGGGTTTCATTTCTTCTTCACACCTCTGGTAGTCAGCGGGCCTCCAAGCTGCTGGAGAGCTTTTCTACCCTCAC
>NW_012148163.1:455211-472708 GCF_000956105.1 Propithecus coquereli | reverse complement strand
CCCAGCAATCCCATTACTGGGCATCTACCCAAAAGAGCAAAAGTGGCTCTATGAAAGACACCTGCACTCGAATGTTCATAGCAGCACAATTCACAATCGCAAAGATGTGGAAACAACCCAAGTGTCCATCGATACATGAGTGGATTAATAAACTGTGGTATATGTATACCATGGAGTACTATTCAGCTCTAAGAAACAATGGTGATATAGCACCTCTTATATACTTCTGGATACAGCTGGAACGCATTCTACTAAGCGAGGTATCCCAAGAATGGAAAAACAAGCACCACATGTACTCACCATCAAACTGATATTAGCTGATCAACATCTAAGTGCACATATAAGAATAACATGTATTGGATGTTGGGCAGGGGGAGGTGGGAGGAGGGGACGGGCATATGCACAAACAATGAGTGCGATGCGCACCCCCGGGGGAATGGACACACTTGAAGCTCGGACTTGGGGGGGAGGGAGGGTAAGGGCATCATACGTAACCTAATCATCTGTACCCCCATAACATGCTGAAATAAAAAAAAAAAGAAATACTAAAGTGAGTTCTTCAAGCTTAAAGAAAAAACACAAATCAGTAACATGAAAACATATGAAAGTATAAAACTTATTGGTAAAAGTAAACATACAGTCAAATTCAGAATACTCTAATACTGTAGTGGTGGTGTGTAAATTACCTATATAAAAAAAAAAGTGGCTGACTCCCCTTTGTTGGTGTGCTCACGAGTCTGAGTTCTCCACAGAGAGTCAGGTTCATACCTTTCCCCTTGAGGACGTGCAGTGAGTGGACTTAGGGGTCCTCAGTCTGAGAGATCCCTGCCCGCTGGCACTCCCCAGGGCTTCCGCTGGTGGTACGGGTGCACAGGCTGGCTCCCATACCCGCAGGATTCCATCAGGTTGCTAGGGGACACAGAGGGGAGATTTGAGAATTTAACTTGGGAGGCAAGGGAGCCCACATGGGCAGAACTGACAGAAGAGTGTAGCGTGGGTCCAAGGTGTGGCACACGAGTGTAGCACCCTCCCCCCACAGGAAAGCTGTGCTTTCAGACTGGGGCAGGACCTGAGGCAGAAAAGTTTCCCACCCATGGTGCCATTGTTGGTGAGCTCAGTGAATTCCAGCTCCTGTTTGCAACCAGATATTGGAAGGAGACTCACGGGGCAGGGTAGGAGGGAGAAGAGCAAAACTCACTCCCCACAGCCAGTCTGTGAAGCCCAGATGGCCCCATCCCCACAAGCAGACTTTCCGGTTTGGTAAGGCTGCTTGAAGTTATCAAACATGGACTTTGTTGCCAAACATGATCACCTGATGGAATATGATTTTTTTAAATATACAATGAGATGAAAATCTTTACCAAGGAATTGAAACTCTGAGGGGAAAAAACTAGAATTTCTAAAACTAAAAAATATAACTATCATAATTAAGACCTCAATAGGTACATTCATATATTAAATGTCTAATATACATTGTTTAGTAAAGACAGAAACTTGAAGAACACATGCAGAAGGATACCTCCAAAGAGCCGTTTACCCTCTAGAGGGGATCTAGAGAGAAGTGCAGAGGAAGGGGTAGAGTTTAATTGTGCTTCTAACTTTAAACCCTTTACTATTCTTTGATTTTCCCCCTCATGAACTGGTATTACTTCTATAAAATAAATTAATTAAAATTGAATGAATACAGAAAATTAACAAGTGCTTATTACAGAAGAAATTTAAAACTACAGAGTAGTAGGGAAAAATATACCTTCCCTCATAATGCCAACTCTCAGAGATAATAACATTTAATATTTGTTGCTTCTTTCTTCCAGCTTTTTGCCATGCATGTTTTTATTAGTTGTGATCACATGGTATGGGAGACAGAATCCTAAGATATCTCCCCAAATTCTTGCCCCTCTATATACATACTTTTCATAATTTCCTTCTATTGAGTTTGGACAGGTCTTGTGAATGTGATTGGCGATAGTTGCTCCCTTGATAAAAATTGTGTTACTTAAGGCTCTGTCTTAGCAGACTAAAGAGAGATTCTCCTGCTAGCTTTGAAAAAGTGAGCTACATGTTATGAGAAGGTTACATGGTTAGGGCCTGAAGGTGGCCTCTAAGATTTGAGAGCAACTTAGGGCCAACAACCAGTAAACAAACAAATAAACAAAAAACCCCAGAGACTTCAGCCCTACAACTGCAGGGAACTGAATTCTACCAACAACAAGTGAGCTTGAAAAAAACTCCAAGCCTCAGATGGGACTACAGCCATAGCCAACACCTTGATTTTAGTCTGATGAGACCATGAACAGAAGAGCCAGGTAAAAATATACCAGTCTCCTAACCAACAGAAACTGTGAGATAATCAATGTGTATTGACTTAAGCTGTTAAATTTGTAGCAATTTGTTGTGTAGGAATAGAAAACTAATACATATCATATATATATATAAAAGTACTATGAATTGATTGTGTCATTACAAGCATAAGAGAAATGTAGAAAATTTGCAAGCATAGGGAAGTATAATAACCACTGAGAAGGAAACTGGATCCAGATAGTTATACTTCATATTTTGTTTAGTTCATTAGAGTTTTTATGTTTTCATCTATAAATACTTTATTGTCTATCTTTAAAAGATAAATTGTCTTAGAAAAAAACATAACCACAATACAATTATCCCACCTTTAAGTCCTCTTATAGCTTTTCCAAGCTATATCCATGGTGATGGTTAATTTTATGTGTCAACTTGGCTAGGCTCTAGTCCTAGTTATTCAATCAAACACTAATCAAGGTGTTGTTGTGAAGGTAATTCGTAGATGTAGTTAACATCTATAATCAGTTAACTTTAAGTAAAGGATATAATCTGTAATAATCTGGGTGGGCCTCTTCCAATCCCTTGAAAGGCATTGAGAGGAAAACAGGTTTCTCTGAGGGAGAAGAAGTTCTGCAGTCTAAGAACCGCAACACCAGCTCTTGCTGGAGTGTCCAGCCTGCCAGCTTGCCCTACAAATTTCAGACTTGTCAGTTCCCATAATCACGTAAGTCAATTCCTTGAATTCATGTGTGTGTACAGTAGATCCTCATTATTCTCAGGAAGAATCCTCCATATTCGTGAATTTGTCTACTTACTAAAATTTATTTGTAACCCCCAAATCAATATTCACAGCACTTTTGTGGTTATTCCCAGTGATGTGCAGAACGACAAAATGTTTGAGTCACCGTTGCACATGTTCCCAACTGAGATTGAACAAGGTGATGCTCTGCTTTCTTGTTCCAGTTCTCATACTGTAAAAGAAGCAAACTTTTCACAATCTATTTAGTGTTTGTTTTTTTTTTTTACATTTTTGTGCATTTGGTGATTTTGCTGTTTAAAACATCCTCCAAGCATAATGGTAAAGTGTCGTCAAATGCTTCTAAGCACAAGAAGCCTGTGATGTGCCTTACAAAGAAAATATATGTGTTAGATTGGCTTTGATCAGGCATGAGTTACAGTGCTGTTGGCTGTGAGTTTGATGTTAATAAATTAACGATATATATTAAATAAAATGCCTTTAAACAGAAATATGCATAAAATAAGGATAGATAGTAAATAGTTGACAAAAATGTTGTGAGCAAAGGTTTGCAAGAAACTACCCTGTATTTTCCCTAGGAGTAATTGTTCATTATTCACTGATTCAATGTTCATGGAGACTGTATAGAGCATAACTACAGTGAATAACAAGAATCAACTGTGTATGTATATGTGTGTATATACAAATACATAATCCTACTCATCCTGCTCCTCTAGAAAACCCTGACCAACACACTCACCAACCCCCTCCTAGAAGATTTTGAGCTCTCAGCTCAGAATTACTGTCAAGACTGAGGTACTGTAACAAAAAGGAATATCCTATATTCCTCTTGATTGGAGTTGACAAACTACAGCCAGCATTTATTTTTGTAAATAAAGTTTTATTAGAAGACAGACATACCCATTAATTTATATATTGTCTATGGCTGCTTTCATGCTACAATAGCAGAGTTGAGTAGTTTTAAGAGTGAATACATGGCCTGAAAATGTTAAAATATTTACTATTTGGGTCCTTTATGGAGAAAATTTGCTAACCTCTATATTAGAAAATTAGATCATATAAAAAGGCTGAAAGATATATATACTGAACTTGATAGCAAAAATATCTAACATCAAATGGTTTATTAATCTTTCACTTAAAAAAAGTTCAGTCAATTCAGTGTTGGGTTTTTTATTTTTATTTTTATTTTTTTTTTTTTTGAGGATATGTAGAATCTTACTAAAGTTCTGTGGTCCTCATGTTTCTCTAACGCAGTTCCAATATTTCTCACAGAAATTTCCCAGCTGGATTTGTTGCCCAGACATAGCTATCAAGTGTAATAATAGAACAACAACACTATTATTTTAAATGGTCAACAATGAGGTAAATGATTTTATCTGAACTATGTAATAAAGGATATGTCTTGAGGAACACATATCCTGGTAATGAGAAAGAAATAGAAGCAAATGTATACTAGCTAAAAGATATGTGAAAAGAACAATTTTCACTTCCAGCTTGCAGGAGCCAGAAACCTTGTAATACAATTGCATTTCATTTTGCTTCTCTAATTAAGGCTAACTGCTGCAACTAGAAAGCCATCCGAACTTTAGTTACTTAACACAATTAAGATTTACTTTTCTCAACTGTAAAGCTTCATATGGTTCAGGCAGCCCTCCTCCACCTTTATTTCTGCCATTTGGAACATGTGGCCTCATGATCATAACTGTGGGGAAGAGAGAGACAGAGAGAGCACACTGGCTCTTAAATTTCTCCCCCCAGAAGTGACACATGTCATTGCCACTTTTATTCCATTAATGAAAACTAACTGCAACAGAAGAAGGAAAATGAATTGGAGGAACTCATGAAACAGTCACTGTACACAAATCATCTCTACCACAGGAACCAAACGAAGTAAGAAAGAGCCAAAATTCGTTTGTACTGTATTCTCCATCATTTTGACTCATCCCTTTGTCAACTTCAGTGTGCCTAATGCAAAACTATACGGTATGCATCAGAGGCAATTCATTGTATTGGTTCTTACACATCTGAGATTGATTTTTCTCTTCCCTTAATTAATTCAACAAACATTTGTAAGCTCTTACATTAGGCCATACCTTGTTCTAAGTGCTAAGAGAATAAAACAAAAAAGGATCTGAAAACTTGAGACACTTATATTCTTGCGGGAGAAGAGAAAAAAGAAAGACTATGTAAGAAAACGATTCAATATGTTAAAGGTGACAATTATTATAGAAAAAATAAAAAGTAAATCAGAATAAAGTCAGAGACTGTTGGGGCGGCAGGTTAGACACTGTATTAGTTTTCTACCACTGCTATAATAAATTACCACAAACTTAGTGGCTTAAAACAACAACACAAATTTATTATCTTACTGTTTGTAAGTCGGAAGTTCAAATAATTCTCACTGGTCTAAAATCCAGGTGTGGGCAGGTTTGTGTTCCTTCTGGAGGCTCAGAAGGAGAATTTTTCTCCTTTTCCAGCTTCTGGAGGCTGCCTGCATTCTTTGGCTCATGGCTATATCACTCCCACCTCTGCTTCCATTGTCACATTTTCTCTCACTCTGACCCTCCCACCCCCTCTCTTATAAGAACCCTTGTAATTATATTGGGTCCACCTGGATAATCCAAGATATTCCCTCATCTCAAGATCCATAATTTAATCACACCTGCAAAGTCCTTTTTGCCTTATATGATATTGTATTCACAGGTTCTGGGGATTAGAATGTGGACATCTTTGGGGGACCACTCTTCAGCCTACCATACACATTAAATAAAGTGGTCAGAATAAGCCTCATTCAGAAAGGGATAACTGTACCTAAATTTGAAGAAGGAAATAGAATTAGTCAAGTGGATCTTTAGGCAGAGGGGAAACTCCAGTAAAGGCCCTGCAGTCGGAACACAGAAATGCACAGAGGTCCCTGTGGTTAAAGTGGAATGAATGAGTTTGAGAGGTGTAGATCATGATGTCAGAAAGGTAATTAAGGACAATTTTGAGTTGGTGCCTCCTAACTTTTATAAGGACTTTCTCTTTTCTCTCATTGAAATTGGGAGCCATTGGATAGTTTTGATTATAGGGGTGATGTGATCTTATCACTCTGGCTGCTGAATTGAAAGTAGAATGCAATAAGACAAAGTAGATAGAATTATGGAGACCTGTTACATGTCAAACCAAAAACTGCACCAGACAAAGTTAAACAGGCAAGGAAGACTTCATTCAATACAATTGCAGTAGGTCTTCTTTGAAGAAATGTCTTCTCAAGTCCTTTGGCAATTTTTCAATGTGTGTGTGTGTGTTTTTTTGTTGTTGTTGTTGTTGTTGTTTTTTTGCTATTGAGTTATAGAAAGTCCTTATATATTTTGGATATTAGCCCCTAATATTAATAAGGTATGTGGTCTGCAAATATTTTCCATTCCATAGGTTACCTTTTCATTTTATTAATTTTTCATTTGCTGTGCAGAAGCTTTTTTGTTTGATGCAATCTCACTTGTCTATGTTTGCTTTTTTAGCCTGTGCTTTTGGTATCAGATCTAAGACACACAAATGGCCAACCAGTATATGAAAAAGTGCCCAACAACACTAATTATCAGGGAAATGCAAATCAAAACCACAATGAGATATCACCTCACACCTGTTAGGATGGCTATTATCAAAAGACAAAGGACAAGTATTGGTGAGGGTGTGAAGAAAAGGGAACCCTTGTACAGTATTGGTGGAAATGTAAATTGGTGCAGCCACTATGGAAAACAACAAGGAAGCTCCTTAAAAAATTAAAAACAGAATTAGCATTTGATCCAGAAGTGGATCATATCCAGAAGTGGATATATACCATTTGGGTATATGGGTATATACCCAGAAGAAATCCCACTTCTGGGTATATACACAAAGAAATGAAATCAGGAGTTTGAAGAGATATCTGCACTCTCATGTTCATTGGTGTACTATTCATAACAGCTAAGATACGGAAACCTAAATATCCATTGATAGATTAATAAAGAAAATGTGATATATATTAATACATACAATGGAATATTATTCATCCTTAAAAAAAGAAGAAAATCCTGCCATTTAGAACAAATGGATGGGCCTAGAGGACATTATGTTAAGTGAAATAAGCCAAACACACAAAAACAAATATACATGATCTCACTTACATGTAGAATCTAAAATAGTCAAATACGTAGAAGCAAAAAGTAGAATGGTGGTTGTCAGGGGCTTGAGGGAGAACCAAGTGGGTAGATATTGGTCAAAGGTACAAAATTTCAATAATGCAAAATAAAAAAGTTCTAGAAATGTACTGTACAACATAGGACCTTTGATTAACAATACTGTATTGCATACTTAAAAATTTGCTGAGAGGATAGACTTACGTTAAGTGCTCTAACCAAAAAAAGAAAACAACAAGAATAACAACAACAGAACAACAACAAAAGCAAAAAAGGAGGGGAGTACCAAGAGAAAATTTTCGGAAGTGACAAGATTATGGCATTGATGCAGATGATGGTTTCATAGATACATAGTTATCTCCAAATACATCAAGTTACATATATTAAATATTTACAGCTTTTTATATGGCAACCATAAAAATATAAAAGATTATTGTAGTAGGTGAGAAAGTTCAGAACTTATTCTGAGCTCAACTCTGCTGAAACAAAAGGCAGTAAGGTTTTTAAGAGTGGACTGAGGTGGAGATCGTAGCCCATCTCTATTTGTTAATTGGCTTTACTCAAAGGAAAAATAAACGGTCTTTTATCTTCATGACAGGGGTAGTTTTACAACTTGTAGCAAGGAACCTAGTGGAAAAGTTAGGCTCCAATGCTCCTGCAGACACTGGGAGACAGGAGCATTACCTTCCTTGATAACTACATTTCAAAGAGATGGCTTCCAGGACCTTGGAAATGACAGTCCTGGGTTGTAAAACTGGGAAGAGGTTTTTAAAAAGATTGACATCTCAAAAGGGCAGAGAGAGGATTTACAATTCAAGTTTTCTAAAGTAAATGCTCTAAGAAAAGGGGGGTCAGGACACTAAAATAGGAAACAAGCCTATCTAAAGTTTAGTCAAATTGAGAGGTACATTAAAGTCATACTGGTCAGACACTATTTCAGTAAACAAAACCAAAGTAATGGTACTTTGGACCAGACTAGTAGCAGTGGACATGAAAAGCAGATGATGGACTCCAGATACATTTTGAAGGTAGGGCCAAAGGATTTGATGAGGGATTCGATGTGACAGGGCAAGAGGAAGAAGGAACTCAAGGACAATACCAAGGTCATTCTACACACACCCTCACACATAAACCACCATGCCACCTTGAGCTGTGTGCCTTAGTGTGGTAGTTTTCCTCTTTTAGAGGATCCTCATAGTCACAAGGATGAAATAATACTTGTAAAGTGCTAAACAATGTCCATCACTGTAAACACTCAGTAATATCTTTGGTAAATATTGTAGGAGTTAACTTTTTTTTTTTTTTGAGACAGAGTCTCACTGTGTTGCCTGGGCTAGAGTGCCGTGGCATCATCCTAGCTTACAGCAACCTCAAACTCCTGGGCTCAAGCAATCCTTCTGTCTCAGTCTCCCGAGTAGCTGGGACTACAGGCATGTACCACCATGCCCGACTAATTTTTTCTATATATTTTTAGTTGTCCAATTAATTTCTTTCTATTTTTAGTAGAGACAGGGGTCTCACTCTTGCTCAGGCTGGTCTCGAACTCCTGAGCTCAAACAATCCGCCCGCCTCGGCCTCCCAGAGAGCTAGGATTACAGGCGTGAGCCACTGCGCCCGGCCAGAAGTTATTAACTTTTGACAGTATCATAGAAGAGAAATCCGAAGTCAGCCTGATGTTAATGCCTTTTGAGGTAACTTGCTTAATGTTAGTAGGGATATTTCCAGCATCTCAAACAGTTTGCCAAGATCTTCTCAGTATGATTCTCCAGTATCATCTCTTTATCCAATTTACTTTCCCTCCCATTATTTTGCATTTGTCCTATTCACTTCCTTTGGGAGATCCTCTCATATTCATCCTTCAAGTCAACAGTTAATGTCAAAAATTAATTCTCATGCCTGATGCTTATCTTAGGAAAGATCCTTAGACCAGTTTGGAGTTGTTTCCATTTCTAATGGCTGCTTCTTCCTGGGTTTTTTGCTCTCTACCATTTCATTCACCTGGACCACTTTCCATGCCAGAGATTTTACTTCTGTGTGGGAAACTCCTTACCTTTTTTTGTTTATTATTATTATCATCACTACTTCTGTCACAAATGTTGCCAGAACTGGGTTTGAAAATATTTTATTTCTCTCTTCATACTTTACTATTCATCATCCTGAATCTTAGGTTTCCTCGAAGAACAGTAAAATGATAAGATGTGTATTTAAAAAGATTAGTCTGGTGGAGTGTAGGATGGATGGGAATCAGTGAGGCCAGCCGAGGAAGTGAGTTAGTAATGAGTTAGGCACTGGTGGGAATGGAAAGAGCAAGACAGATAAATATAAAAAATGCCTTTAAACAAAAAATCAAAATATTATGATAAAAATAAAGGCAAAAGATGGGTCAATCATTTAGCAAAGTAAATAAAACATAAAATGGAAAGACTATTAAGGGGAGAATAAGTTTGTAAAATTGAGAATGCAACATAAAAAACAAAATGAAGTCAGTGGTTTAAAAAAAAATCCCAGAACACCTAAGATGTATTGAAGTAAAAGACAGCCCTCCACATAAGAACAAATGGCCTCCTTGTCACTGAAAACTGATCGATGGCACAATCCTGCTACAGAATATGAAGAAGAAAAGCAGGATTGAATCAGCCTAGAGTAGATGGCATGGTCACATGAAGTGAAACCTATGAAATATGATCAAAAGAATTGGTTTCTAAATCACATTCAAGATGACCCATTTTTTAACCTTAGCCAAGTCATTTAATCTCTCTGAATTTCAGTTTTCCCTTCTCTGTAAAGTGAGGTTAAGAGTACTAAGTAGTAATTTGGGCGCAGTGACTCTGGAGGCCGGGGTTGAAAAACTAAACAAGGGCGAATACAGTGCTATAACAAGAAAGAAACAGCCAACTGCTGAAAGGAAATCCCACTGAGTCCTTTAGTAAATTAAACCTCAGTCTTCCATAGTTGACAAAAATGAGAACATACCCTCCTAGAAAAGCATTGCTTGTCTACAAATCCCTGATTCTTGTCCCCTGGGGCCAGGACAGTGGAGGATTTAGCAAGAGAGAAGAGTCTCCACAGTAAGTGTGAGGGGTGTTGGTCCAGCTACCCTTTCCCACCTGGATATTGCCTTTTCATTGCTAATCTCAGAGTCTCCAAATTCGATTACATTAAAGAAATCTGCAGTTTTCCTTACAGGTCTGCTCCCTCCAAGTTGTCACTATCTTAAGGAAACCAATTATTTAAATGTCACAGAATGGTGGTATAGGTACCACACACATAAGAATGAAGAGCCATTTTCTCCACTTTCCAGGAGCTCAGACCCTAATGGGGAAGATGATAACTCCCATTTGGAATCAGGACAAGAAAGAACACGTCAGAGCTTTAAATAGACACTTGAGCAGGTATGAAAATGTGACTGATCGCTGAAGTACAAAACTGGCATCACTTATTGTTGTCTACCACTTGTTTCAAAATGTTTGTTTTTACCGTCCTGAGCTACCCTGAGTTTCATTTTCCTAATTATAGCCTCCTAATATACTATCAATAATGCTAAATATATGACTATTTGCATGATACACATGCACCACAGTGCACATTCTGAGAGCAGTGTTTTCAGATAGACCCAATAAACTTCCTTCTCAGGCACATTCATTATATACTAAATTATAACATGTAAAACTCTTTAAAAATGATTAGTCCATATTACTTGAGTGCATTATATTCCCTCTACCACCATACTCCTTAAACAGTAATTAGATAGTGAAGAAATTGTCAGAAAAGGAATAGTATTTTCTTTAGGTTTGTAATAATAATTATATAAATATCTTTGCTTAAACTGAGAATATTAAATTGCATGACTCATTTTATCCGGCAAAACATGACTTAGCACTCCGGAAAGGAATGGTGGCACTAATAAGTATAAACTGTTAACAACAGGATTATCAGATGATAAAATCACTGATATTTTGGTTGAAAATAGAATATGCCAGATCCTCCTACTATAGCCTAAGTAAAAGTGGAGCATTTTTAGAAGGTGAACCATTTAATGAATTTTACATAAATGTTAAATAGAAAGCTAGTTAAAATTTATTCCTTCGGTTTCCATGTCTTCAATTAACTTATAAATAAGGCTGGATTTTCAATTTGGAAGAATATGAAAGTAAATATTTATGAACTCTTCAGAGAAACAAGAGCATTTTTATTTTAGAAGAAATGGATAAAATCAGAAAAGGATGGAAAGATGTGGCTACATTTAAACCATCCAACAAAATAAGCATAGTTGAAATCATAATAGAAAGCAAACAGATATAGGAAAATTATTTGCAGAATACAGCAAGTCCTTGAATAACATTGTTTGATTCAACATTGTTTCATTATAATGTTGATGAGGAAAAAAAAGTCAATTTCCAGCTGGGGCCAACGTCTGTGGAGTTTGCACATTATCCCCACGTCTGTTTGGGTTTTCTCCTGGTACTCCAGTTTCCTTCCACATCTCAAAGATGTGCATGTTAGGATCACTGGCATGTCTAAATGGTCCCAGTGTGTGTGAGTGTGTGTGTGTGTGTGTGTGTGTGTGAGTGAGAGAGAGAGAGAGAGAGAGAGAGAGAGCGCTCGGTGATGGAATGACAACCTGTTCAGGGTCTGTTCCTCTCTTATGCTCTGAGCTGCTGGGACAGGCTCTAGCCACCTGTGACCCAAAACTGGAATCACTGGGTAAATAATTAATCTCACTTGTTTTCATTAATCTTTCCTAAATGTATGTATAGTTCACATTTATTTCAATGTTTAATATTAGAAGTGTTTTGGTCTTTCTTTATAAGATTGGTGATGTTTTGTGATCAGAAATATGCCACAGGAGCTTAACTCTTGTTTATATATCAATTAGCCTACGGTAAAATTGGTTTTGTCACACATCATTTTATATAAAATCACAGTTTCTAAGAACCTATCAACAACATTAAGTGAGGACTTACTGTATATTTACAGAAAAAATACAAACAAGTACTGTCTTTATATTAATGGTTCTTAACCTTCATTTTCATGAGACCCTTCATGAGAACTGGTTGAAAGCTATGGGCTCTTGATTGGGAAAAAGAAAGACACATATACTTAAAAAATGGCTGTGATAATATCATGAAGCATGTGGAACTGCTAAAGATTCATGGACTACATTCGCAAGAACATGATCTTTATAGTACATAATGATATATATTTTTGAAACCCTATTTCTTCAAATAAAAGATCATAAGTTATAAACAGGCCGGGCGCGGTGGCTCACACCTGTAATCCTAGCACTCTGGGAGGCCGAGGCGGGCGGATTGTTTGAGCTCAGGAGTTCGAAACCAGCCTGCTCTACCAAAAAACAGAAAGAAATTAATCGGACAACTAAAAATATATAGAAAAAATTAGCCAGGCATGGTGGCGTGTGCCTGTAGTCCCAGCTACTCGGGAGGCTGAGGCAGGAGGATCGCTTGAGCCCAGGAGTTTGAGGTTGCTGTGAGCTAGGCTGACGCCACAGCACTCACTCTAGCCTGGGCAAAAGAGTGAGACTCTGTCTCAAAAAAAAAAAAAAAAGTTATAAACAGATAATTTTAAAACTAGCCAGATAATAGATATATGGTAAAATGCTCAATCATATGTAACAGCTACATGAAAAATATACTGTCAATAATGTTATGTTCAAATAATTAGTAATAGCATGGAAAACACTTAATAGGATGTTAGTTAAAAGTCCAGAAAACAAAAGTATAAAGATACCACTTGCTATACAGAATTATGATTAAAACTACATAACAAAAAATTTATACATAGATAATTTCTGGTGAATATCTTTGAGTGGTAGGAATACATATGTTAAAAATTTCTCTTTTCCTATTTTTTTTACATATTCTAAATTTTATATAACTTTGCTGTTGGAAATTCATAAAGGAAATTTTATACCAATAGAGTCATATTATCTTAGTATCATGAGGAAATTCAGATGAATTTCAATCAGTAAGTCTCCTAGTCTCATTTATAAGCTTTGTGAAAAGTGACAATTAACTCTGGTTGAATATTTTCAGTGACAGAGATCATAACAACCCACAGGGAAGAACAATTTGTCACTAGATTGCTCTAATTGTTTGAAAGCTGAAATAGCCTTTTCTGAAAATTCTTTTGTTTCTAAAGTGACAGAGATAGATTCTATTTCATGTCAATTTCAAAACATTAGTAGCACTAGCTTTTCTCCTTAAAGAATCTCTGGGCTAAATATCCAAGTTCAACTCAACTCTTTCAGATACATCATAATTCTCATCATGTTCAGTGGGATATTTTCAAATGAGTAATGCTCTGGAATACAAAGCAATGTGTAATCCAGGTGTGATCTGATCAATACTATACCACCCTGTGATCTGGATTAATAGTCTATGACTCATAGACTAGTCATTAACTATGATCTATAATTTGGTTTTGGAAACCACAAAGGATGGTGGGAATTGGGCAAATGATTCATTAAATAATTGGCAGAAGAGCCGTAGAAGCCAGAGTGGAAATCAAGTCAATGTAACAATGCAGGTTCTACCATAATCTCTCACATTGTTCTTGATTTTTTTAAACTAGAATTAATTCAAAAGGTACATTCCATGTGCTATTCCTCTGAGTATTTTATTTTCTATAAATTTGATAAACATTCCTTTCTTAGCTTCAGTGATTTAAGGAGACTATATAATTAAACAGACTCAATGCAGTATAGCTTCCAGAATCAACATTTTATTCTTTTTGAAAACTGAGAAAGCATACACATATTCTTCAAAAATACAGCTTAATTCCATGCAATATTAATATATCTGGTAGTTGAAAAAGCACATGTGGGATGTAATGAATACACCATTTTACTTTTGTTTTCTTCTCCCCTGCAAACTGTGTTCAGAGAGGAAATTTTGTCCTTCATAGAATGAAAAATTGGCTGGCTCTGTGACTTTTCTGCTATTAGATAATAGTCCTAGGTCATTTTAAAACACAAACCTCAGTTTCAATTCAGAATTCAAAGTGCCAAATCCAAACTATGAAGCAATACGTTAATCTTTATTCAAACTAAGACTTCTCCTTCCTCAGGCTTATACAAACTGTGTCTCATGCTGTAGAGAAGAGAATGGGAGTATTTCTTCTTCCTTCCTGCTCCTTTTCTTCTGTACCACCTCTTGCACTCATGAATTACCCATCAAAGAATGTAGAGAAGTAAAAATATGGCACAAATGATTACTCTCATAAACCTGGCTATTGTTTAAATATGGCTCTTACTTTTCTAGATATTTCATCAATCTTCTGTCCAGACTTCTCATAACGTGGGCAATACTTACCCTCAGCTGGCCACTCCCTCCATTTCTAGTCTTCTGGTTGTCCTCTGCACACACGGAATCTCATCTTTGGGGTCTTGTTGCCATCCCAGATGGGAATTAAAAACATGGCAAGCCAGTTCTCTCTCCTACGTGGCCTATATTTGATTTAATGCAAATATTCCCTCATCCTGTGATATACCAAATGAGGAGAGGAGAGTTTCTTCTACAGTATAGAACACATTTTGTCTTGAATTTGCTGAGGAGTCCAAAAGTTGTGAAACATTTTTTGTTTGTTTTTGGATATTCTGCACTTTGATCTGGCACGTCCCTTTAATATACAGATTCTATAGCATTTTAGTGCCCTGGTAGAAACTATAAGGTTTGTTTTTTTTTTCTTTGTTTAACATCTCCATCTCTGATCTTCTCCATGATCTCCCTATTCACTTGTCCTGCATCTTTGTGAGGACTAAACTCTGATCTTTTTCTTTTGCCCAAATTCCTTTTTATGGGGGCCTGGTGAGTCATGTTTACTTCCCCACTAATTCCAGTATAGCATTACATGAAAGATAGAAGATCCTTATCTTAACTCAAGCATTTCTTTCCCCTGACTCCTGGTCTTTTAGACAAAGCCTAACTCTTTCAGTCAATTACCAACTAAAGAATCCCTAAACCCACTTATGACTTGTAAGCCCTGACTTTGTGATGTCCCAGCTTTTTGGGCCAAATCAGTGTATGCCTTCCATGTATTGATTTATGATTTTACCTGTAATTCCTGTCTCCCTGAAATGTATAAAACCAAACTGTAACCCAGCCACAGTGAGTCCATTTGCTCAAGGCTTCTTGGAAGTGGCTGTGGGTCATGGTCCTCAAATTTGGCTCAAAATAAACCTCTTTAAATTATTTTACAGAGTTTGGCTTTTTTTCCATTGACACTTGACATCTTCAGTTGGATGTCACATGGAACATAATGCAGCTCCAAACAGATCATATTTTCTTAGATACTTCCTTCTAGTCTGTTTAGCTGTCATTATACTGAAGGAAATTAGAAATATTTTACCCCTAAATATATCTTTGCCATATTTGAGATGGCTGCCATGTGACTCACAGATAGAAATAACACTGCAAATCTATCTTTTGTGGGGGAAAATTTACATTTGTAGAGAATTTACAGTAATACATGTTCTTTTTATGTTTTTTTTAATTGAGGAATAACTTACAGAAGAAAATTTTCAAATGTTACATGTAAAGCTCAATGTATTTTTACTTATGCATATACTCAGGTAAACACCATGCAGATTATGATATAAAACATTTCCATTACCCCAGAAAGTTTCCCCATGCCCTCCCTTTCTCTGTCTATACTGGCCACCAACAGTAACCACCATTCTCATTTCTATTTCCATAGATTATTTTTGTCTGTTCTTAACTTCACATAAATGATAACATATATATGTATTCATTTGCATCTGGCTTCTTTTGCTCAGCAAAATGTTTCAAAGATTTATTCATGTTTTTGCATGTATCAGTATTTTGTTCCTTTTATTGCTGAGTAGTATTCCAGAGTATGAAAATACCACAATTTGTTTATTTATTCTCTTATTGGTGGTTATTTCATTGTTTCCAGTTTAGGATTTTGCCTTTTAAATTGCTTGGCACTTTTGCTAAAGTGACTTTATATGTGTCTCTTTCTGGACTTTCTGTTTTGTTTCATTGGATTATTTGTCTATCTTTATGCCAAAAACACTGTTGTCTTAATTACTATAACCTCATAGTAAATCTTGAAATTTGTTGGTGTATGTTCTCTCATTTTCTTCTTTTCTTCAAGATTGTCTTGCTGTTGTTCTAAGCCCTTTGCATTTCCATATTAATTTAGGAATCATCTTGTCAATTTCTGGAAAGACTGCTGGATTTTTATTGTGAAAGCATTGAATATATTGATCAATTTGGAGTGAATTAACATCTTAACAGTATTGAGTCTCTAATCTCTGAATGTATGTTTCCATTTGTTTAGATCTTTAATTTCTCTCAGCAACGTTTTATAATTTTCAGTGTTTCTACTTTATACTACTTGCTTCCTACATTTTCACCATGTTCTGTGGTTTTAAAATACATCCACAAATTCTTTGATATTTCTCCATCCAGGAGATGGAGATCAAGTCCCTTCCCCTTGAGCGTGGACTAGACTTTGTGACTTGCTTTTAATAAACAAGATATGGCAGGAGTGATGTGTAACTTTTGAGTCTAAGTTAACAAAAGCATTGCAGCATCCTTGGATCTCCTGAATTACCTGCTCTGGGGAAAGCCCACTTAATTTCATGAAGACAGCCAAGCAGCCCTATGAAGAAGTCTCATGGCAAGGAACAAAAGACCTATGGCCAGCAACCAGCAAGGAACTGAGGCCTCCTGCCAGCAGCTATGTAAGTAAGGATCTTGGAAATGGATGCTACAGCCCTAGTCAAGCCTTCAGATGACTATTAGTTCTATCCTACAGCTTGACTGCATCCTCCTGAGAGACGCTTAGCCAGAAACACCAAATTAAGCCACTCCTGAATTCCTGACCCATAGAAACCGGGAAATAATAATAGTTTGTTGGCTGGTCCAAGTGCAGTGGTATTTACAACTAATTGATCACAGTCAGTTACAGATTTCTTTGTTCCTTCTCCGCTTGCACTGCTTCACTTGATGAGCCTTAAAAAAATAAAAAGAAAAAGGAAATATCGGTGCTCACCCATGCTGTGGAGATATATATATATATATGAAAATAATAAGAATAATAGTTTGGTGTTTTACCCTGCTAACTTTGAGGAGTAATTTGTTATACAACAGTAAATAACAAATGCATCATGTATTATGTATATAAAATTTTATGTTGGAGGTGCTTTGGATGTTTAAATATTAATAGGGATTAGTTAACTGGTTGGTGGTAATATGAGCTATGTAAATATTATGTTTTATATTCTATGTCTTAAAAA
>NW_012148163.1:449890-450988 GCF_000956105.1 Propithecus coquereli | reverse complement strand
AAAATGAAGAATATGCATTTGAAGATTTAGCTCTATAAATGAAAGAATATTTTAGACAACAATTCCTTTACATTTTCAAGTAAATTAAAGAAAACACAAAAGATGTACTGGAAAGACAGCATACTGAGAAGAAAGAAGTGTGCAATGTGATAGAAAAATCTTAACAGGATTAGAAGTAGCACATAGTAGAAATCACATGCAGAGAATTGAATTAAAGATGAGCACAATTTCTGAAACTTTATCAACATAATGATACATCTTGGTGAAATTAGTGGTTCACCAGTCATTCGAGGTTAAAGACAACTTGGTAGGATTTGGGGGTAGGATTAGGGTGTCCATTTAAGATTGATTTTTTGTGAATTTGAGAAACAAATCAGAAGAATTACGTGAATTTTCTGAAGCAATTTTTGGGTCCAAGGGATTAGATTAAATTGGGCTCGACCCAGATTTTACCAGGTGAATGCAATGGAATAAGAGAGAGGTAAGAAAGTAGAAGTTATTTTTAAGGAGTGATTATAATGATGAGTCATGCAATCTAACTGGAATAAAGAAGAAAATAAAAAAGAAGTGGTTGATGGCTCTGAGAAGATGGAGAAAATCACTGGATGGAAGGTCTGAGAAATATAGGAGTGAGGGCACTAGAACCAGTGTTTCAGAGAGCTAGGAGATGGTGGTCTTAGTAGAATATTAGAAATGGAGATTTCAGAGGTTGTCTGGATACTGGTGATGACAAGGATATGATGGGAGCTTTGTAGAGCCTCTCCCAAGCCTTCCCCAGGGCAGTGGTCATATTAGTTAGGGTCATTTTGATTGAGAAGGAGCCCAGATGATTTCACAGAGTAATACATCTGGTAATATATGTAAATAAAAACAAACACATAAGGAAACATGTAAATATAAATAAAGATACTAGTGTAAATTTAACTATACATAATATAGAGCCTCACAAACCGGAAAAAATCCTTATAAGACCAAGTTACACGTATTAAGCAAACAAGAATATGACAAGATTATGAGGAATTTTTGAAGAAAAAAGATTTGACTTTGGTAATTAGCATGGTGTACTGTGGGTTGCACAGATTTAATGACACAGGATGA
>NW_012148163.1:448136-449840 GCF_000956105.1 Propithecus coquereli | reverse complement strand
TCATAGTATAATAGGTATTAGAGGAAAGCAGAAGAAAGAAAAATTTTCACGAGTTAGATCAAATCATTCCTGATTTATTGGGCTCTTAACAGATGATCTATAAATAGGGTGCCTATATAAATGATCATCCATACCAGGACATATTTGAGAGTGAAGGGAGGTGCCATTAATAATTAAGATAAAGCAGCAGGCATAAACTGGGGCTATGCTAGGCAAACTGGGATATATTTTCACCCTATCTATGAATCTTGAACAATACTTATCTAGAAAGTAAGAAAACTTCGTTTTCATCATTTCTCCTCTTAAAACTCCAGATAACTCATATCTAAGACCATTTCTACAAATTTGATGTAGAATTTAGTCCATCATATTTTGATTTGCTGATTGTAATACACTTTTAATGACATTGATCTTTTTAGTGTGGTTATGAACAAGATAACCGTCATCAAAATTAAGTACAGCCCATCTTTACAAATGAAACTTCTAAGAGCTTTTCAGCATTTTTGAAAGCTAATATCCTTGCCAGTGAATATAATAGTGAAGATTGGTATAGCACTTGAAAAGCATAATTATAGTTGTTAAATGCCATGAAATCTAAGCTAGGGAAGTGAGTAATTTGTGAATGCAGATGCTACAAATGTGATAGAACTCAAATGAAAAGCTAGAAAAATGTATGGTACATCAGAAGAAAGCCAAATACAAAGAGAAATATAATTTCACTAATAAACACACATATTCATCACTCAGTTTCCCATAGGAAGTATTGCTTAAAATGCCACCTGGTTTGGATAAAGTATAATTTCACTTCTACCATCTGGGACATTTTTTTCTTCTAACACAGATTTTGAACTGTTTAATCTATTGTCCACTACTTAGAATGGGTCTTAGTTTAATTCTGTTATAAAAAGTCATAGTTCTTTTTTATATTTAGTAACTTAAAACATTTTGAAACTATTTTAAAACTACTGTTGGAGGTTCCAATTGGCAATTACACTGAAATGCCTTTTAGGTATCATTTATGTTACTTCCAGCTCCCAGTGGGGCAGTGGAATTTGAAAATACAGATTAAATCAGAAAATACTGTCATGCACAGGTACTTCTTTTTTCAGGAAAGAAACTCTAAACTCCTTCATCAGTGATAAAGTTTAAAATGGTGACTATTGTAGGCAGGTTAGATTGTGTTTAAGGTAATTATTTTCCTTCTCATTTCATAGAGTCATGCTAAACATGGGCGTTCAATCAATCTCAGAAAGAATCTCAGAAAGAATCTGCATATTTTCATCGAATATAAAATTCATTTTGAAATGACATTTCAGTCACTTCAAGAGGCTCACCAAAACTGCTAAGAACAAGGTAAGAATTGCTCACCCTTTCTGATGGAAATGGGATAGAAAACAGAGTGAGTGGGCAAGTTTTCCAGAGCAGCACTTTCCAAAGTATGTTCCACAGAATACTGATTGTTTAAGAGGCTCTATGAAAATATGGATGTGCACATTTGGGAAATACTGCATGTTCCAAGCCCCTCTAAAAGATTCACATTGCAGATTTGCATGGTAATAAGCACCTCCAAAATTCGGTCTCACAAAAACCTGTTTCACTTTGTTTGGCTCCATGATTACCGAACTTATTTGACCGAGCAGTACTGAATCTAAGTTTTGTGAGTCTGAAACATACAGTTTGGGAGCCTTCTTTATCAAAAAATAA
>NW_012148163.1:446481-448086 GCF_000956105.1 Propithecus coquereli | reverse complement strand
ATAATAATAATTAATTTAATTAAATGTAAAGTTACAGGCACAGTATATATTCATTTAGAAATCATCTGAAAGCTCTTGGAGATCCATGTCTCTTTTCTTCTGAGCTCTGTGTGGACAACATACTAGAAATGCTTCCATAGAAATGTTTTCTGGCAGTAACCTTTTTTCTCCTCCCAACTAGAACACTCTACAATTCGTAGTAACTCCAGGCATTCTCACTGTTCTGTGCAAGTGAGAGAGGGGCCCTGAGGCTTAAACTTCATTACCTTAATAATAAAGTTGTCTCTATGACAAGGTAACGCTTTTAATCTGGCTGAAATAATAGTTTGGGGTCATGCTCTAGAAAATGCCAATATATAAAATGTGATCTAGCTCTATACCTCGGAGCTGAAACTAAACAGTATTTACAATATATTAGATGGTTATAATGCTATGGAGAAAACTAATTTAGGGAAAAGAGATAAGAAGTGCCAAGGAGGGGACAGGGATTGTAACACATTGCCACACTAGAAAAAAATTTTTTCCTTGAGGCCATGGTGTTTTATTACAAAAAAAGAATAAAAACTTCAAAAACAAAATGATCTTAATTTAATGAAAAATTTGTTACTTTTTATTGTTTTCTGTGCATGAGTTATTTGCAATTAAATTATCAATATTAATCATAACAATAAGAACATCGACAAGTAAGATTTTCAGGAACCAACTGCAGGGGCCCAGGGGGCCACCCATCACATAACATGTATGCTATAGTATGGCAGTGTGAGTTGCCTGAGCACCACATGGCTCCCAAGGTAAAGAGACGTGTGAGTTACATATGCTTCATGAGGCCCTGGGCTCAAAACTAACATTAGTTAAATACAACTCACATGGCAGTTAATGTGTTAAAAGAGGATGTTTTCACTGAGAAAGTCAATTTCAGTGAATTTGAGCACAGGTCTGAAGAATGTGAGGGAGCTCTCCAAGCTGATGCAGTATGAGTGAAAAGTGTTCTGCCTTGCTGAGGAGTTTTACTCAGACTGTAGAGCAGAGAAATGGGACAGTAGATGGAGAAGCATGGAGAGACAAGAGAATCATTTATTTAGATGGAAGAAATTACAAGTTTGTATGCTCATTAGGATTGTTCTAGTAGATAGGGGATAATTTACAATGCAGGAGAAAGAGGGAAATTGCTGGATGATATTGAAAGAAGTGGCCTTAGGAACATGAGTGGCTCAGAAGTGAAGACAGATATATGCACAGAGATGTAGGTAGGTAGGGGGTTTGTGTTTGTGGGATCATGGAAAAGTTGTCTTCTGATTACTTATGTTTCCCAGAAGGCAGACTGCTCTGTAGGCACACAGCCAGAAAAAAGGAACCCCTTCATCTAGAAAAATGCCACTCTGCATGGGGGCACAGGGCTTGTTGAGCAGAACGCTGGCTTCATTTCCAATCCCCACTCATGCTCTCAGCTGGCCTTCCTAGTGTAATACACAATCTGCTCAACTATATGCAGAGGCCCTGCCTAACTGAAAATATAAACCTTCCTTCTTTTGTTCTAAGAGATACTCTAAATAGTGCCTAGATAGGCAGGGAAGTGATGTAAGGAAAATTATTCTGTTTCATTTT
>NW_012148163.1:443089-444122 GCF_000956105.1 Propithecus coquereli | reverse complement strand
CTTTAAGAAATATGCAAGAATTCCTGGTAAATAGGGCAGATTGAACAGATTTATTTTTGTTCCTTACAGATTATAGGTACCAAATAACTAATTCCCCCAAAGAGAATAGTGAAAAACAGGGGTAAAAAATCAGAGAAATAAGTCAAAATGGATGAGAATAGACCCACACAAAGCACTTCTCTGTAAAATTTTAAAATGCTAGGAAGAAAAAAAACATCCCAGAAGCCTCCAAGAAGAACAAACAGTCTATGTACAGAAGTTTGGGAGTGAGAATGGTTTCAAATGTCCCAGCAACAATCAGGAAAAATAAAAGACAATGGAACCCTTAAAATTCTGAAGGAAAAATATTTGCAACCCAGAATCCCATACTCAACCAAACTATCAATCATATGCCCAGCTGAAACATATAGGCATTTTTATACCCATACAGCAGCAAAACATTTACATTTAGCCCATATGCTCCCTCACACAAAAAAGCTTTAATGGAGGATTTCTACATATGGCCACAGTGCAGTAGCTTGTGGTAGACCAATGCTTCTCTGATGACAATTAGGAAAAAAAAATGAATAAAACAGAAACAATATATATTTTAAAGAATTGGAGAGCTGCCCTAGGCAGCCAGGACTTGAGGGGTCAACATTCTAGGGGAGGAAAAAAGCCAAGAAATTTAGACAGCATTTGTGAGCTGCTTTTTCCCTCTGCATACTTGCCAATTTTTGCAACTAGGTTAGAAGTTGAGGAGCACTAAAAGGCATCCAAAGCCAGTAGAACCTGAAGAAGCCTCAGGGGGCTGTGAAGACAAAAACTAGAATCAAGATCCCAAAGAAAAGAGAGGTGCACAGTAATGAACCTAGTACTCATCAATTTTCCAGTCACTGAAGCTACATAAGATGAGAAGCTACACAGAAAGCTCTTGCAAACTACAGCAAAGATTTTGGCCCTCTTACAAGACTGAGGAATAAAATTTGGAGGTCAGGACTATCCAAATAAAAGAGACTCTAAGATGGAGCCAGGCACAGTGGCTAAGGCCTGT
>NW_012148163.1:440204-441019 GCF_000956105.1 Propithecus coquereli | reverse complement strand
TCAAACACTCTAAATAAAAGTATTTATGGAGTTACCTATTCAGAAATTTTAAATAGCATTAATAAAGTTAAAATTCAAACAATGGGAGAAAAAATTGTAACAAGTACTTTAGATTGATTTTCAATACTTCTTATATATAAGCCATGATTACAAATTAATAAAAGGCAAATGTTCCAATGTCTGCAAGAGTAAGAAGACTAAAATACAAATGTCAATAAACACAAAAATATGTACAACTTTAGTTATAATTTTAAATTGTTAGTAATCAAATAATGGTAATTTAAATAGCAATGATATCAGATGACAAATATGAAAAGTTTGATAGCAATGAGTGTTGGTAAGGGTGTCTAGAAACAGAAAATAGATACTATTGTTAAGAATAGGTTCATGAATATTTGGGGGTTCTATTTCAAAATATTAAGGGGATACATATGTTTTTGTTAGGTAAATATCTTGTGTAATGCTTAAGCTGGACTTTTAGGATGCTTGTCACCAGAATAGTATTCATTGTACCCAATAAGTAAGTTTTACCCCTTGCTCCCCTCTCACCCTCCTCCCTTCTTGGTTACAATGTTCTTTACATCTCTTTTGTTCATATGTGCCCATTGTTTAGCTCTCCATTATTAGTTAGTGCATGTGGCATTTGTTTTTCCATTCCTGAGATACTTGACTTAGGGTAATGGTCTCCAATTGCATAGAAGTTGCTGCAAAAGATATTATTTCATTCTTGTTATGGCTGAGTAGTCCTCCATGGTATGTACATACCACATTCTGTTTATCCGCTCATCAACTGATAGGCACTTAGGTTGATTCCA
>NW_012148163.1:431259-432605 GCF_000956105.1 Propithecus coquereli | reverse complement strand
AGTAGGCCCTTCCAACATAGAGACTCAGGGTTACCTCTTATATTATTTATTTGATGATTTCTTGCCCTCTCTTTTCTCTGTCATCTCTTTTAGGAACTTGCACTATTTTACCCTAAACCTAACCCTAACTCTAACCCTTGGATTGATCCTTATGTCTGTAATCTTTATTCTCACATTTTCCTTTTTTGTTTTTCTTCTTTTTATTATATTTCTAGGAGATTTGTATAATTTTTTCCTTTACCTTCTACTGATTTTCCTATTGGTTACATTTTTGTGTGTTCCCTTTTTTAGAGTACACTGTTTTTATTTAGTAAACATAATATCTCTCTAAAATCTCTCTAATGATACTAATTACAGAGAATTTTCAAGTTCTCTTCTGCTTCCTGGATTAACTATTCCCTTTGAGACCACTGTTGCTAATTATTTATCTTGCTCTTTTTCTTTCACATTCCTCGTTTGTCTGGCCATCCTTGATTGACTGTTTGTGTTTAAGATTAAGACAACAGAAAATCCAGGGGAGGCCTCCAGCTGAGGCCTTTTTCACTCATGGGCAAGAGTTTATTAACTGGTAGGCTTCACCTTATGTTGAACCAATAGTAGCAATCAACTACTATGATTGGCTGAAATGTTGAAGTGGAAGGCCTCACACCTAGGATGTCAATTCCCACAGTAGTCATCCTAGTTTTACTATATCGTCCTTTTAATTACTATAGATAAGAATTCTTCTTTTATTGTGGTAAAATATCCATAACATAAAATTTACCATTGTAATCATTTCTAAGTGTACAGTTCAGTACTATTAAGTACATTCACACTGTTGTGCTACCTATCACTGCTAACTATTTCCAGAATTTTTCTTCATCTCATACTGAAACTTTGTACCCATTAAATAGAAACTCCTGTTCCTTTTCTCTCTTCAGCTCCTAGTAACTAATCACTGTTTTTTCTTCTGTGTCCATTTTTATCTAATTTTTGTATTTTGTTTAGAGGCAATTTTTGGCTCGAGTTTTCTGCTTGAAGGAAAGAAAGATGTGTGGGAAGTGAACATTATTCAGCTAGAGAATTTCCATTACCCTCGACCCTCTTGTTTTCAAGGCTACATGCACCTATGTCTATACTAACCTGGAATTTCCAAGTCCCATGAGACACCCCAGTATTTGTACGGTAAGGCTCTTCTGATTTGTGCCCTCCTTGGGCATTTTCTTAATTTCTTCCATTCTTTTTAACGAGTCCCTACTTGATTCACTCTTTACATTCCATTAGATTTGATAAAATCTTTCACACACCATTGATGCCCTCTCTCCACTTTCTATTTCTATATTTTTATTCTTATTATAATGAGTTTT
>NW_012148163.1:430101-431209 GCF_000956105.1 Propithecus coquereli | reverse complement strand
TTGTTGTTGTTGTGTCCTTTCCTGGCTTTGGAATCAAGGTGATACTAACTTCATAAAATGAGTTAGGAAGGAATCCCTCCTTCTCAATGTTATGGAATAATTTCTATAGGATAGGTAGCAGTTCTTTGTAGGTTTGGTAAAATTCGGCTGTAAGTCTGAATGGTCCAGGGCTTTTTTCTATTGTGAGATTTTTTTATTATTGCTTCAGTATCTAACCTTGTTATTGGTCTGTTCAGGATTTCTATTTCTTTATGATTCAGATTTGGGAGGTTGTGTGTTTCCATTAATTTATCCATTTCCTCTAGGTTTTCCAGTTTGTGTGCACAGAGGTTTTTTAGTACTCATGGATGATATTTTGTATTTTGTGGTATCTATTGTAATGTCTCCTTTTTCTTTTCTGATTAAGGTTATTTGAATCCTTTGTCTTCTATTTCTGATTAATCTGGCTAGTGGTCTATCAATTCTGTTTATCTTTTCAAAGAACCAACTTTTTGTTTCATTGAACCTTTGTAGTGTTTTTCTGGTTTCCATATCTTTAGTTCTGCTCTGAGCTTTGTGCCTGCCTCAAACTTATTACCAACCAGAAAAAGCCAAATACAGTATACACTCCTAACCAATCACATAAAATTCCCCACTTCTAATTAGCCTACCTACAGCTTCTTTATGACAACAGCTTCCAATCAGAGCATACCTGAACTCTCCCTTTTCTACTGTAAAGCTTTCCCACTCCTCTGGCTCTCTTTGAGTATCTGACAAAACCAAGTAATAGTGGCTGACTCTCTTGCTATAGAAAGCTCTGAATACATAGCCTTTGCTTGTTCTCATCTGGATGATGTTTATTTATTGACACATTATATATAGACTTTTAGAATCAATGCTGTTAATAAGAAGACTGATGACAATGTGATCTTTGTAAATAATAACTTTGTTGGGATATAAGTCACATACACAAAACAATTTGCCCATTTAAAGTGTACAACTCAGTAATTTTTAGTATATTCATGGACCCGTGCAACCATCCCTACAAGATTTTTGGAACATTTTCATCTCCAAAAAAGAAACCTCTATCCAGTAACCAGTCACTTTCCATGTTCCCTCAACCTCACAT
>NW_012148163.1:404193-425766 GCF_000956105.1 Propithecus coquereli | reverse complement strand
AGCATCCTGGCTCTAACAGCAGCTACCTGACCTTGGCCATGTTACTCAATTTTTCTGTGTCTTGTTCTCTCATCTCTAAAATGGGGATGATACTGCAGCCTACATTAAAAGGTCATTTTGAAGATTAAATACAACAACATAGGTATAGGGTTTGAAACAGTGCTGTTAATATCATCACCTGTATCATCATCATGTGATTGTTTGGTCTCTCTAAAGCAGAGTATGTCATTTAGCCTAATGCCTACAAAGTCACTTGTGAAAAGCTGGATCCAAACATAGTTTTGCTATTGTGCCACCTTATCACACAGTCCCTTTCCTGGCTCCTCTTTACCCTATCTCACCCCAAAATATTTAAAACTACTTTTGTTTTTACATTTTCAACCACTATTTTATTCATAATATTCCACACTTGAATCATTGCCAATGACATATTGATGCAATACTTGTCCTTGTCATCTTTAAAAACAACCAAAATCTACAGCGAACTGTTTCACATTTAATTTCTAGTGTTTCTACATTTCACTGAATTTTAAGCATGCCCTTCCTGAATTGCTGCCATATTATTTTTTTCCTTCAATAAGAAGTAGAAGTGCTAAACATCACTGCAATTGCCTTTAAGAGCTTTCTAACATTTTATCTTAACAACTTGATCTGAAAAAATATCTTTATTCCCACTACAGGACTTTCCTTATAAGTAGAAACACAGTTCAGCTTAACAGAAACTGAGTTATCTAGGTTAAGTTGTACTGGCTCCCAGCCAAAATGGACAAAAACTCAAATTTTATCCTGAGTCAGGATTTTCTTCTCAAGCCACTTGCTTGAAAATTTTATTTTGATCATAATATAAATGCCAGCTATCATATATGAAGATGATATTCTCACTTACTTGCCTTTTAAAAGTATGTCCCTCTTCCTGCGCTTGCCCTCCCACTACATCTACCTTTTAGCACCCACTCATTCTCCAGATCCAGCTCACTTGTCACCTCTGGTGTTTCTTCTTCAAATCACTAAGTCCCACTTAGCTACACACTCCCCTTAGCTCCCTCGGAACTTCACTCCTATCTCCACCACAGCCCTTACCGCTTTACATAGCAGTTGTCGAAGACTAGTCCTACCCGCTTGACTGAGCCGAATGAGAGGAGATCAGTGTGGGGTTCCCCTCTATATCTCTGATATTTTGTAATCAACAAATATCTGTTGAAAAAAAGGTAGTTTCGTTGGGTGCTATCACCTACTTTCTTTTGCTCAACATCTCCTTCTTTGGGAGAACTAAGCCCTTGCTCATTCACATATACCCTTAGGTTCCCATGGGATGACACAACCTTGGCTCCAAAGATGGATATGTAACCTGGGTATGAACAATCAGAGGACTCCAAGTACTTCATCCCACTGGCCATTGTGTAAAGTCGGGAATAGGCATATGACTCAGGCTGGGCCAAGGTCATGCCCAGAAGTTTTGCAAGAGGAATTTGGAGAGTTATACTTTCTTTTCTCTAAGATCACTAGGTGTAGAACATTATGAGCCTAATGTTGGTGATAGCTAGATTTGCCGCCACATAGGGAATACTTACAGACTGAAGTTAATCCAGAAAAAAATCAGAGTTAAGCGATGCCTCAAGACAGGCTTCTGATGACATCATTTGAGACCCAGCTCCAGACATACCTGAAGTTCATTCCTATTCTTTCCATTTATGAGGTTATTTTATTTTCTTAAGCTAGTTTGAGTGTCATTTCTGTCACTGGCAATTAAAAAAAAGCCCTGAAAAAATGCAGTTCCTCCTTCAAACAAGAGCATGAATTTTTAAGACCACGGAATGAAACAACACCATTATTGACCACATAGGAATCAGGCATATATTTGAATTCAGTAGTATACTATTGTAAATCATAAACTAACCCATCACCAACTATTTTTACAAGAACAAATAAATGATAAAAAATTTTCCTTCTTCTTGAAATCCTCTGACATGCTTCTCCTACTAAAAGTATATGCTCTCTAGAACCCCCTCTCCCCAGCCCCTGGCAATGACTAATCTTTCTGTATCTACGAATTTGCCTATTATGATATTTTATATAAATGGAATTATACATTATGTAGCCTTTTGTGTTTGGTTTCTTTCACTTGGCATAAGGTTGTCAAGGTTCATCTATGCTGTGGCATATATAAGTACTTCCAACCACTAAGTTAACTTTGGTTATTGTATTTTACAGTTCTTCAATATATTTGATTGTTTTTCAAATCTGTTACTCATTTTTATACTATCCAATACTCTTTCAAATTTTTCTAATTGGTCTTTTGTCTCCTGATTTCAATATTTAGTTAGTACCCTTGTGTTTCTGTTTATGTTATCCTCTCTCCCTCTCTTTTTGCCTTCTTTCCTTCCTTTCTTCCTGACTTCATGCCTTCCTGCCTTCCTTTCTTCCTTCTTCTTTTCTTTTAAAAATATGACTAGTTCTTATCCATGTTCTCTTAATCTCTCAAGTCATTGGTTTATCCTAATATTGGGCCTTTGGTTATTCAATAATGCTTTTGCTGCTAAGTTACAGAATGCCTACTCATAAAAATATGTTACTATACTAATTTTCTGTGTTTATAAAAAGAAAATTTGCCAACTTGTTTTTACTGTTCTAAATATTCCCTAGCAATAGCCTATGACAGAGAATCCTGCGGAAGTTCAATGGCTTAAAATTCTGGGTTGGTAATCCCATTTTGCAACTAAGGTTCAGAGGGGTAACGTTACTCTACCAAAGTCACACAGGCAGTAAATTGCCAGTAAAGAAGGATAAAGTCACCACATGACTGGCATTTTATTCCTAAGTATTTACCCAGAGAAATGAAATCATATATCCATTCAAAGGCTTGTACATAAATGTTCATAGCAGCTTTATTTGTAATAGCCAAGCCTGGAAATAACCCAAATGTCCATCAACAGGTGAATGAAGAGGCAAATCCTGGTACCTTTATATCATGGAATTCTACTTAGCAATAAGAAGGAACAAACTGTTGATACAGGGTCAAATCTGAAGAACATTATGTTGAGCAAAAGAAGCCAGAGACAAAAGAGTACACATTATCTAATTACAATTATATGAATCTCCAGAAAAGGCAAATCTCATCTGCAGTGCCTGGGAATAGATCAGTTTGTTGACTGGGACTGGAGTAGGGTAGAAGAGTGACTGGCAGGGAAAAAGGAAATTTTGGGGAGTGGTGGAACTGTTTTGTATCTTGATCATTTTGGTGGTTACATGGGTATATAAATTTGTACTAATTCATTATACTGTATGTGTTAGAATGTGTGCATTTTATCACATGTAAATCATAATAATAAAATTGATTTTAAAATTATAAATAAAAACATATGCTCATATGGAAAAATAAATATATTGTGATTTTTTTTCTTATTCTTAAATCAATGAATGAAAGCAAGCAAATGAAAAAGGTACATCAAAAAAAAGTATTTTTGGAGGATAACTATTTATTCTTGTCAAGGTCTTTGCCCCAGGTATTGCATAAGAAGAAGTGGGTTTGGCAATATTTGATAACACGAAAATAAAACATGCTCACATACTGAAACCCCAAATCTTGAAGATCTACTGCAAACATTCTTGAACTTTAATATGCATAAGAATCATCTGAAGGTATTTGTTAACTATTAGGATTCAGGGGGTACCATTCCAAAGATTCCGATTCATTATGCCTGAGTGGGGCCAGGAATCTAATTTTTAAACAAGCATCTTAGGAAAGCCTGAATTAAATGGTGCTCTGACTGCAAACTGAGAAACCCTGCTCTCTGAGGTAAAGGGGATCATAAAAGGTGATAAGCTGCAAAGCTGACTCCTTCTTCACAAGGTGAGAAATGAAACTAGCTTTCACAAAAGGAAATATTAAAAAGAGAAAAGGTGTCAGAATTTAATGCATTATTTTCTTAGATTCCATAGGACAAAAGACGTTGAAGGCCTCTTTTGACCAGTAAAATACAGAGCTCCAATTCTATTCCTTTCTCATTCAGGAACTAGTTCGTTTCTTTATTTTTCACTAAATGGGACATGAGAAATTGCTTAGAAATAATATGGCTTCCTGAACCTTATAGCTAAGGCATAAAATTTGGAACATTCTTAGAAACATAAAATGTTAGATTTCAGAGAAACTTTACAGGTCATTTAACCTAACCATTATCAGATGTTGGAATCTTTTCTGCACTATTCCTAAAAGTGGTCATTCAATCTCTGCTTGAACACTTCCAATGACCCAGAACTCATTACTTCATGAGAAAGCATGTGGTAAAAGTTTGTCTTGTGGCAAAAGTTTGTGTTTGTTGGTTGGTTGGGGATTGATTAGTTTTTCTCTTCCACTAAAAATCTACATCTCAATAGAGAATATTCATTAGTCTTAGGCTTGCTTCTTTTGTTGACACAGAAAAAGTATAGTTGTCCCATATAAATGATCTATAATTATTACAAAGTTATCATGACACTTGTCAAATCCTCTCCTTTCCAGATTTAACAGCCAATTTCCTCAGCTATTTCTTTTCTGGCCTGTTTTCTAGAGACTTTCTCTACCTGATAGCCCTCTGTTCCTTCTTCTCCTACTTGTTCAAGTTGTCACATGAGGTAGAGGATTTAAGGAAAGGAGTAAACAGCTTATTCCAGTTTTCCATAACTAATCCACATGGATTAAAGCTACTCTTAACAAGCTCTCTTATCACATCATGTTCCCAGCAGAGAATAATCTCCATTTAACTAAGAGCAATAAACAAAAGAGAAGGTGGTAATCCTAGTCATTCCTCCCCCAGTCTTCAGGCTTAGGCCTAAACAAGGACCTCAGGACTGGCTGTACACTTATTTGAGTTGATGATGTGTATGTTCTTTGTGGCTCCCCTTGACCCAGAATTTGTCTCCTCTTGGGCTCCAATTACTAGGTGTTTGTTTAAGAGCAGAAGAAGCAAAGGGGTCGAGTTGGGTGTTGACACTTTTATTATCCCATAGTCCAGGGTCATTCCTCTCGCACTGTTGCCCTTCCCTGCCACTGCTGCCTCAAGCACACTCTGCCTATTCCTCCTTGCCGAAGGCTCAACAAAAGGATGATGCCAGAGTGGAGGCCTACTTTCCACTGGATTATTTTACTCTTAAGTCTTTTGCATTTGAAGTCGGTCACTAATTTTTATTATACCAATTTGTATCTTGTCCAGTGATATACTTTTTTTAATACTAGGAAGAGAGCATTTTTATGATGCATAGTTACTGTCTGAAACCACGTAGTTACTTCTATTTTCTTAACTTGCCATGTGAAAACAAATTTAGCATTTCGTTGTCCTTTACTCACACCCTCAAAGGCATGGGAGTCATAAAGAAGCCCCTGACGCACTTCTATTAACAATTCATGCCTTCGATTTCCTTTATACGCTGCAAAAACTTCCATGAGCCTTAGAATAAGCCTCGATCAGGCAAAGTTGATGTCACCTAGCATGCCATGAAGTGTAGACTTTGGCCTTTTCCCCCTTCCCAACTATATGATATAAAGTGGTAAGTGGTAAAAGAGACATGCAGACATAGTTCTTCAGAAATATAGAAAAAGAAGAAATTGTTTCAGGATAAGGTAATTAAGTAAATGCTTGAGATTACAGAGATGGAAAGCAAGGCACTCCAGGAAATGAGGACTCTATGATGGAAAAATGGGGGATGGGTGCTCAGTGAAGTAGCTTTATTCATGGAATAATACTGGAGATAAGAAAATGAACCGTTAGAGCTAAAATAAAGTTAGTCAAAAAAATTCCACGGATCTGAATATTCTTTGTTTTAATAAACTGGCAATGCAGTTAAAAATGTTATCAATTATTTCTATTCTTTGTGATAAAATCAATGAAACAAACTGGTAACACAAATGAAATATTCTTTTTCAATGGAAAGGTCATAAAAAAGAACACTACTACACTACTTTTAGGAACTGTGTAATGCTACCACTAATTTGTTCTTACTGAAAATAATTTGATTTTTACTAGATAGATAAGATGAAGTGCAATGCAGTAGAAATGTAAAACCACCAAGTACATATTATAAGACTCCAATAAAGTTTACAAGCATAAGTTTATGGCTTAATTACTATTATTTCTCAAATTTTATTTTATGTGGAAAACTATCGAGAATACTATATGGATAATCATTATCACCATTTACTATACTGCGGAGTTAGCACCCAAAATATGTCTTCACTTATGTGTGTGTGTGTATGATCACATAAAATATATATGAATTATATTATTTGACTAACTTGTAAAGCATATTAATGCCTAGTGGAATAATTACTAACAAACTAGACCCTGGTTGTTTAGGATTTATTGGTCTAAAAATAACATAATTTATTTTTTCTCACCACAAGCTCCATTGAAAATTTGTTACATTATAATAGATAAAAATCACAATCCCATTTTTATTTACATGCCTTTCCATCTATTCTTTACACTGACCATAAAATTTAGCAATTTGAAATTTAGAACTTATCTAAAATAAGCATGGGTCAGAAGTAATGGTCAGAGTTAACATTTATTGAAGGTTGACTATGTAGTAGATACTATTCAAGGTAGCTTATGTTTTTACTCACTAGTCTCTTAAGAGTAATCAAGGTAGGCACCCTGACTGTATTAGGTAGGGTTCTCCAGAGAAACAGAATCAATGGGATGTGTATAAATAAATATAGCAGAGGGGATTCATTAGGGGAATTTGCTCACATGATTATGGAGGCTGAAAAGTCCCATGAATAGCTGTCTGCAAGGTGGAGACTCTAGGATGCAGGTAGCATGGCTCAGTCCAAGTCCAAAAGCCTGAGAACCAGGGAAGCCAATGGTGTAACTCTCAGTCAGAGCTCAAAGGCTTAAGAAGTCAAGGGGCTGCTGGTTTAAGGCCTGGAATCCAAGGGCTAGAGAGCCTGTAGCTCTGATGCCCAAGGGCAGGAGAAGAGTGTACCAGATCCAGGAGAGATAGAGAGAGAAAACCATCTTTCTTCTGCCTTTTTTGTTCTATTCAGGCCCCCAGCCAATTGAATGATGCCCGCTCACATTGAGGGTGGGTATTTCCTTCACTCCACTGATTCTCATGCCAATCTCCTCTGGAAAGAGCCCCACAGACACATCCAGAAATAATGCTTTACTAGTTCTCCAGGCATTCTTTAATCCAGTCAAGTTGACAACTAAAATTAACCATCACATTTACTACTCCCATTTTTTTAGGAAACTGAGATACAGAGAGGTTAGTCAATTTGTCCAAGGTCATGTAGCTATTAAGTGACAGAAAATTTGGCCACATAATTGTAACTACTACACTATGATGCCACTATATGTATATATGCAGATATAAATAATAAAATATGTTAGGATTAGCAACTCTAATCAGTGGTATAAAGCTGTTAGCAGTATGGTCTAGAAGGGAAATCATGATAAAGAAAGCAAATTTTAAAATGAATTATATTTTTGAGGAGCACCACCATTGAGTTCTTCATCATATAGGAGTTGCTAAAATAACCTCTTTCATTTTTTTATCACCACTAGTGAGCACAGAACCTAGGTATATAGGTGGCACTTGGTAAGTATATATTGAATAAATGAATGAAAAATAACATCCAGAGAATACCCACATAAATTGATGTATCTCAAACTAGGAATACCATTAGTTTATCTTCTTGGTGGAAGGAGGCAATGTAATACAGTGGAAAGAGCACGGGCTGTAGAATAAGACTTAAAGTTGAAAGCAACATAGCAATTCTGCTTGCTAGACGTATGACCTTAGATAACTTACTTAGATTATTTAAGCCACAGTTTCTTTGTCTTTAAAATTACAGTAATTCACAAATCTGTTGTTTTGAGCATTAAATTTTGATAAAGTATCTAAGAGATCCTTGGAGAGGGAAGACCTCTACCCTCACTCTACCCTCTTAGAGTTCAATAATGAGTCTATGAAATAAACTGACAACAGGTAGATTAACAGGAGAAGGGGTATATAAATTTATTATGTGCACAGAGACATCACAGGAAAGGAAAAGTGAATACTCCAAAATATAGTGAGATTTAGGAGCTTATATACCCTCTTCATAGAGGGAGAAGAAGAGAGATATAGGCAACTTGGAGGAGAGTAAATGGTTTTAAGGAAAGATGAATAGGCCCTTAGAAAAACAGATGATAGTTTGTGACAAACTATCTGACTTCTAGTCTTCCCATCCTGTGATAAGAGTTAATCTTTCCTGGTTGATGAAACTCCCAGGGACCCCAACTGATGACAATTGAATTCTTTTTGGAGGATCTGTCTTTAGGCAGATAAGGGGAGTTCAGAAAAAGGCTCTCTTTGCATTTGCTATTTTTCAAGCAACGTCAGCTCAAAGTAATCAGTACACCAAAGCATCATATTTTAGAATGGCATTTCTGAACTCCTTCAAGATTCTGACATATGGTAACAATTTAACAAGTAGTAGTTCCCATTTTCCATAGTCACTCAGGCTCAATACCTGAATCACTTCTGAATTTTCCTTATCCAACTCTATCCCCTCTATCCAACCAATATCGCCATTTCTAGAGTCTATTTCTGCCACAGTTTTTCCATTGGTCCCTTTCTTATCATTTTCACCGCAACCACTCAGCTCTTCCCTGTTACTTCATACAAAGAGTATTTTAATTATTTGCTAGGTAGTCTGCCTGTATCCACATTGCATTCTGAAAGACTAATTTTTTAACAGATTATTGTTCATGTCCAGAGCCAACATCGTGGGCATGAGACCTCTGCAGTCACACAGGGCTCATGCTAATAAGGGCCCATGCTTTGTTTAACATTCTGCTGTCACATGCTTGAAATTTTTAATTTATGAACAAGGGACCACACTATTATTTTGCACTGAGCCCCTCAAATTATGTAGACATTCCTGGCCACATCACTCCCTTGTTTGGAATATAAACACCACATTGTCATTGTTTATTAAACTAATGATATTCATTCCAGACCAGCATTCGGGGCGTTTCATATGTCCCCAATCTGCTTCTTCTGACTTGTCAACTGAAAACTTATGTCCACACAAAACCCACACATGGATGCTTACAGCAGTTTTATTCATAATTGCCAAAACTTGAAAGCAATGAAGATAGAAGATATCCTTCAGTAAGTAAATGGATAAACTGTGGTACATTCAAACAATAGATTATCATTTAGCACTAAAAAGAAATGAACTCTCAAACTATGAGAAGACTTAACTGCATACTACTAAGTGAAATAAGTCAGTCTGAAAAGGCAACAAACTGTATGATTCCAACTATATGACATTCTGGAAAAGACGAAACTGTGGAGATATTAAAAAAACCCCAATAGTTGCCAGGAAGAAGGGGGAGAGAGGGATGAATAGGTGAACACAACGGATTTTTAGGGCAGTAAAACTATTCTGTATGATATTATAGTGGTGGATACATGTCATTATACATTTGTCAAACCCCACAGAATATACAACACTAAGACTGAACCCTCCTGTAAACTATGGACTTCAAGTGATAATGATGTGTCAGTGTAGGTTCTTTGATTGTAACAAATGTGCCACTGTGGACAGGATGTTGATAATGGGGGAAGCTACACATGTGGGGTGGGATGGAGTGTATGAAATATCTATCTTCTGCTCAGTTTTGCTTTGAAACTAAAACTGCTAATAAAGTTTATTGAAAGGAAAACATGGCATGGTTCAGTAGATTTTTATTCTTTCACTTCTTCATCTATTCACTTCATTAAATGTTATCATGGCTTACAAAGATGTACGTACTATACTTTTGCCTACCTCTCTAACTTTATCTCACAATTCTCTCCCCTACATAATTATTACAGTCAAAGGGGCCAATATTCACTTCCTGTAACTCCCTCCCCAAATGTTCTGCCTTGTGGCATTTGCTCTTCCACGACTTCAATTCAATCCCTCCTTTCTCCATTATTTGCATGACTTAGCATCTTCTCATATTTCAAGTTCATAAATATCACCTTAGCAGAAAGACCTTTCCTAACCCCTGCATATAAAGCTGGTAGTCACTGTTACTCTTTGTAACACACTCTGTTTACCTCCTCTTAATAATACAACAAAAATTATCATAAAGATGATAATGGCAGGGTTCTAGGTGCTTTCCGTATGTTAGCACATGTAATCCATGTAACTCCATGAGATTGGCATTATTCCTTCATGACACCTAGCATAATGTGCATTCATTTTGTGTTTACCCCTTTATTTGCTCCACTTCACATAATGGTGAATTCAATAAGAGCAGGGACCATGGCATCCTGATTCACTGTTGTACCCCCTTCCATGCCTTATATAGTAGGAATTCAGTAATTTCTTCTTGAATAAATGATCACCTACTCTGTGCAAGGCTCTAATTTCTTATGTTGTGTATTTCCCAAATGATCAAGAATCCTGGATATTCCTCTCTTTCCTGGGTATGTTTATGGTTTACTATTAACTGTTACTCACACTCTTCCCTCACACTGGAATGCACTTCCTTCTGTTAAAATCCTATCCATCTAACAAAATTCATTTCAGATAACAGCTTCCCCATGAAGTCTTTCATAAATATTTGTCTTTCATTCCCTCTCCCATCTCTCACTCACCCTTGCTTACCTCTTCCTTAATTTCCTTAGCATATCATATATCTCTTGTGGTACTTATATATTACTTTTCATTATAACTATTTTTGTATTACTCTTTGTATAAATAAATAACAAAGATTGTATCTTGCTCACCTTTGTATTTAGTGCAGCATTGAGTATAATGTTCTACCCATATTAGGTACTTGATACATATTTAGTATTTGCAATATGTACACCAATATTCACATTTTGAGGAGACCTGGAAAATCATCTTCAAATCCCAAATTCTAAATTGTCATCATGCAACAATGATTCCAACTATATTCTAACTATCCTATAATTGACTCAAGAAGCAGAAATTTGTGTGAAGGTGATTAAGAAGTTTGCTTTTCTTTCTCTTTTTCATTTTGAGAAATCTGTGCTGATATATCTTTTCTCAAGGGTTCCTAGAAAAAAATTAGTTACCAATATAGAATAGAATATGAGCCAGCAAGGCAGAGTGAATGAGCATGATATTTAGAATCAGATAAATCTAGATTTGTAAACATCACCTAAGAAAAGCTTGACAAATTACATTACCTATCCATAGCCTTTCCCAGTTTCCATGTTTAATATATGAGGAAAATTCCTCAGAGTTATTGTGAGGGCTAAAGGCAAAAATATAAACCAACATATCAGTCATTAAATATTAATATTAAATTGTTTTAATTAAAATGTTTTAAAATATCTATGTAGATTTCTGGTACAAGATGGAGAACTGATTACATTTGTTTATTTCCTTTCTTATTCTCAAAAATGATAGCAAATGATTATTTAAGGCTGAAAACCCCAAGAGCAAACAGAATAGTCATCAGCAGTTCTGAAATTTCAAAAGACAGAAAGTAAATGAAAGAGAACTGATAGAAGCTGAGGAGAGGAAACCATGGGATAAAATGGTTAAAATATGCACAAAAGAGTATAAGGTCAAGGAGAGAGCCAGCTTAACCCACAAATTCTTGGAGAAGCTCTAGATTCAGAGTGATAAGGGATAAGAGATGGCAAGAGGGGGAATAAGCCATGTGGAAATGCCCTCCAAGTTCTAAAGAAGGATGCTGCTGACCTTAGAGTCCTGTTAGCTGTTGATTCATCAATTCAGTATATGCTTCGACTAAAGATGTTTTCAGACATACAAGACTCCAACATTCCCTTTTAAGAAGTTATTTGAGAATGTCATCCAGCAACACAAGGAGGTGAACTATCAGAAGAAAACATGGGATTCAGGAAACAGAGGAGGCAAATCAGAATAGCAGTGAAGAAAAGGGCCAAGATGACAGCTGGCAGCAACCAGTCCAGACAAGAGGAACATGGTAGACTCTAGGGGGAAGATTTGCAAAAAGGGGACAACATAGATCATACGGTAGGACTGACAACCTGGAAAATCTTGGGGATATGAAAGAGGTGCAAAATGCTAGAAAAAACTCAATTATGAAGAAACCAAACACTGTAAAATAAAAAACTATGTTTGAAATATGAAACGACAATTAATCCAAATTCTAAGAAAAAGTCAGTGAGTTTCAAAAAGAAAAATGGAATGGATTTTAAGAAAGAACCAGAATGAGAACAAGTTGAGGGCATTAGATTTTGTTAAAAAAGACTTACTTCTTTCTCCAAGAAGAAAACAGCAGGGTAAACCAGCATAGGTTCCAGGGGAGGAGGGAACTGTAAAAGTAGACACAATCCAAATATGGGGCAAACTCTAATAATGTGAAATGATTGATAGAGTGTGGGAAAGAAGAATCCATTTGTACAACCACCTTTTAGTGAAACAGAAGTCATAGTATTGGAACCACAGAGAAAGAAAAGAAAGCTTAGCAAATAGTTTGGCTTTGCAACGAGGAATAGTCCCATAGTCATAATAATATAAAGGTTGATTACCAGCTTTTAACTTTGAGAATCAACCAATAGAAAAACATAGAAATATTAATTGTGATTACAGAACAGGTAGCAAATGTTTTCAAACTTGCCAAATTAGAAGTAAAACTTAGCTGACAGAAGTGCAGGTAGAAGGAAAGCGAAAAGGACAGATAGGGGAACTAATTTTCTCATCTGACAAATTAAAGAGTCAAGAGATACTGACTATATTTGATGATCCATGATATCCAGGTTAAATACGGTACATATATTATGTATACTATGTATTTCATAGGCAGACAATTGAGGAACTAGAATAGCAATATTAGGCAGGGGAGATAAATTTGGAGGGTTGGAAAATGAGCAAAATCTGATGCATTATTACAAGAAGTTGACAGATAATGCCTAGAGTTGATAAGAAAAGAAAGAGTAGCATAACTAAACTCTATGGGTAATGGAGGAAACCAGTTAGAGTCATTGTCCCTGGGAGCAGGCCTAGATCGGAATGGACAGGAATGAGTCGATTCAGTAGCTTTTTTTTTTAACCAGCACTTCTGAGCTATTTGATTTTTTCATCCATGTGCTTGTACAATTTAGATAAGAGAATTAATATAAATAATGAAGACACTGAAAGTTGTTATGCAAATCCAATGTTAGTAACAAAATTGAAATGGTTTATAAAATTATTTCTATTATTGAAAATAACAAGAAACACACAAGCCGATTTTTAAGTGTTTCCAATTTTTTGTTTTTTTGAAATGTGTTCTTCTGTACTAGGAGTTTATTATGTGAATAAAATATAAAATGAATTTAATAGTCATAGTTCAGACAAGGAGGTTATGTCTCAGGAGGTTCATGGTTTCTTGATTTTTTTTTGTTAGTGTTCAGTCTTTTTTTGATGGGTTGTCACTGCAATAGACTCACAGAATAGCTATGTTTATAAAAGCACCAAAGGGAAGTTACCTGGCTACAAAAAAGAAAGATAACTCTTCTAAACATGCAATGTACAGAAAAGAATGAACAAAAGTGGGCTTAGGAGACTCCAAAGGGAAATTCCTGTTAGGTGTCTGGCATAAGCAAAAGTAAAGATGATTTCTCTTATCGAACTGAACAGAGAGCCATACCTAAGATTGTTTGAGCGTTAAAAATGAAGTCTTATTGCTTTTTTTAACCTCAGGTTTTTATTCTCCTTTTTGGCTAAAGCTACTGAAGCAAAGAGACTTTAGAAGCTTAAAATCTGTTTTACCTTCACATTGATCTGTTACTTCACATACATTTTCTTGGAAACATTATTCTTTATCACAAAAGCACCTTTCATTTCTTTCCATGTTAAAGCATTCTTTAGATAAAGTCATTATATTTTATAGTATTCCGGTTTTCTGTATATACATACACAACTTAAGCACTGAAGCAAGAATACAGTAAACTGACACTAAACACTACCTTCACATGAATTTACCTCAGTAATTTAAATAAAAGCATTTGGATTCCCAATTTTTATGACATTTATATCAACTATTTCATATGGTGTACATAATTATCCAATTAATGTCAGAATCATAGCTGAATTTTAAAATCTATAATGATTTTCCTCATTGAGCAAAATTGTCCCATTTTATCAGAGACAATTTAGCCATCTCTATAGATTTGAATTTACTTTCTAGTCTTTCTTAACAGAAGCCTCATCATAAATAAGGATCTAGCCATTCAGTTGGTATTCTCAGCAGGTAAGACTAAGAAGGCTGGAGTGACTACTTCTTTCCACACGGACCTAAGATGAGTAACTTGTCAAAATGTAACCAGATATATTTGTCCTTAGCTGTTGCTCATAAAATTTGCAAACTCTTATGATGTTCAGTAGTCTTTTTGATTTTCATTAGTATCATTTTTTATTTTAGGGTAGAGCGTTTTTGTTGACTTCATTTATAAGAAATACTATTACATTGAATGATACAATAGAATCAATGTTTAGAAAAATCTCCAAAGTACATATAAGAGCAATAAATGGGAATTGACGCCTGTCATCATAAACAGAAAAGTAGACTGGCAGAGTCTGAGCAAGTATTTTAGTAAAATGATGCCAAACTGTTATTCTTATATGGGAATCATTACTTTAACATTTTATGGATATCATTTTATTCCAAATTGTACTTTCTATGTCAGCACAATTTGGGATTCTAAATTTTCATCTTAAGTACTTTTTCATTAGTGCTAGTAGTATAGTAACTAGTCGGAAAATAATATCCATTTCATTCTGAAGTTCTCTATTCATTTAATTTAGTAATATAAGCATCCCTACCTTAAATTACATATCTTTAGCAAAGATATTTTTAGTTCAAATCAGTTTAGCAAATGTTTATCCTGTAGTTACTGAAAATCAGAACTCTATTAAGCATGAAAGCTATAAACATGAAGCAAATAAATGTAAGAAAGGTGAAAAATATTTTTCTCATACATACTGATGGGAACTTAACAGTGAAGTCTCTCAGGAAAACAATTTTGGGGTTATATCTTAAAAATCTTAACACTGATCCAGCAATTCCGCAAGCTTAGCTTAAAATGCACGCACAAAATATTCGTTATATGGCACATTTATAGTTTCCCCTTTAAATGCAAATGTCAATATGTTATTTTTAATTTTACCATTCTTTTCTTTTTGGGTTCATATATGGAACATGGCCGTAAAACAGAAATTTACTGAGGCACAGAGTAGTTTGGAGGACTATTGAAGAGAGGCCCTCGGAGAATTACTAGGAAGAAATTCTAAAAGTCTGTAAAGAGATGAAAAAGGTCATAGGAGATAGAAGGAAAATATCATGGTCATAAGAAAATAGGGAAAAAACCTTCCTCCCCGACTCACAGATGAGCTGTAGGAGTCACGGTATATAAGGATCACATGCATCTGAGGTATCCTTGTCTACGTTGCATTTCACAGATCACAAAATCACATGAAATATAACAGCTCCAGAGATTACAGCATAAACATTAAGAAAAAGTTCTGTATTTACCAGCCAATCCAAAAGAAAAGATTCTCCGACAAATTCGGGACTGGCAATCAAGTTTTAAAGAAGCAGTTGTCATCTTTCTATATCTACCAAAGAACATTTTCTTTTCTTATTAATATAATACTATCAAATTTGTAAGGACAGCTATCCATTTATCGCAAATATTCTCAGGAGTGTTGGGTGAGGTAGGGAAAAGTAGTGGAAGTACAGTAACAGAAGGAACAATGAGAGGGAATAGGCTAATTCCAGAAGCCAATTATATTTGTCAAAACTCGCAGAATTATATACTAAAAAAGGTGAATTTTACTGTATGTAAATTATACTTCAAAACTGGCTTAAAAAATAAAAATAAAGTCAATCACCTGGGAGAAATTTGGCTTAGAAATCATCAACTTCCTGAAAATTCTAGTTCAATTGACTGAGATTAAAGTTAAACTTGCAGCAAGTATGATGAAATAATTTAAAACTTTGATCATGTTGAAGTTCAGATATTCTAACCAAAATGTTCTGTTTTGGTATGTGGGGTATAATTTTTGTCCAACTAAAGCTTAACTAGGTTATACATGTTGGTTGCTAAATGTTGCTAAGACAAAGTTGGCCTATAGAGCCTGTTAGTTAACTAAGCATTGCATAAAATTAATTTAAACAAGCTCCTAGACTGAAAGGTGAAATTAGGAGAGTTTTTTCCCCAAAACTAAAGTGAACAATTTTTTTCACAATCAGGGTAAATATTAGACATGATTTTGTTGTTGTTGTTGCTGTTATTTGTTTGCTGGTGCCTTTTCCCTTTACAGATGCAACATTCACTCCACCATTTTTCTTTCTTTTTCATGGGGAAGGCTTTAGAGCCCATCTGGTTGAATAAAACTAAAATAAATAGACAACACCTTTATGAGCAGTAGGGAAAAGGAGACTGCTAGAATGATCCTCAGCTGAAAAATCCTATAGCCACAGTTGAGAGATAAGAAAATTCAGCTACTTTGACACGGCCTGAATCCTGGAAATCTAACATAAGGATTTTACAAAAGAAAATTCTATTAACGTTTTTTATTGAGTTTAGGATTAAAATAAGCCTGTACAGGAAAAGTTAAGGATTTATAAGAATGATACCTAACTGTATTCTAAAATTCCTTTCCTTTAAAAACTTCCATAAAGTACCAATTCCTTGAAAGACATGAGCTCTCAAAACTCATTCACGAAGAAATAGATAACATGAAGAGTCCTACATCTATTAAAAAATTATATATGTAGTTAAAAACTTTCCATCAAGCAAAACTCCAGGCCCAGATGATTTCACTGGTAAATTCTACCAAATATCTAAGGAAGAAATTATTCCAATTCTACATTCTTTTCTAGAAAAATAAAAGTGGAGGGAACCCTTCCCTACTAATTTTATGAGACCAGTATTACCAAATATATTATAAGGAAAGAAAAATGTAAATCAATATCCCTCAAGGGCATGAACACATATCATCAACACATTCCAGACTCATTAAATATTCTTCAAAAACCCAGTTTCAGAAACATCATAATAATCCATGGCATTAAGTATACCTTAATCATTTTTCCTACTATTGGAGGATGTCTTAAAGGAACCAATCATTTCCTCTTGCAAAGTTTGTGCTCTTTTTCCTTGTGTGGCAAGACAGATTCTGAGTTGGTTCTCACTCCTGGGAATTTGTAATTGAAAAACTAAGCAAACTGAGTTACTTAGCCTTGGGTGCTGGGAAGACTGTCAGGGGGGTCTAGGAAAAGCCATTTTGGAGTTGTATGTGGTAATGAGCAAAGCTGCAAAGAGAAACTAGAAAATGGATCCAAAAAGCTGTTAAGTTTTTACAACCATATTTTAACGATTATCCTGAACGCACACAGAGGTTTCTGGAGCAAGGAAGTTAATTGTGTTTACTTTATAGCAAATAACGCTTGTGGTTTTCCTGTGCCTCAATTTCTTACCCCAGGGCAATGTAATGAAAGCTAGATGTTATACTACACAAATATATGGAGTAGGTATTACGGGAGAGAAATCCAAAACAATGAATCTGAGTGCTGAAATACTGTACACATTGTCCCCTCCTTCCTTGTAGAGGAAGAGAAGCCTTTGCTTCAAGGGTAGGCTCCCGGGTTCCCACTCTAACCTTTGTAATGCAAATAAATCTATTCAGAGGAAAGATAAAACCACTGTCTTCACCTTTACAACACCAGGAAATCTCCAAGATCCTAGATTTCACCCCTCTCCTTGAAATCTAAACACATCCCCTTGGAGTTGGGTAAGTATTTCTGGACTTATCACAGTTTAAATTATCTTCCACAGTTCGCTCTTTTTGTCAGGTCCCAGGTTTCAGTAAGATTTTCTCAGAAATCCCTAACTGAAGAAACACCAAAATTTTTATCTCTACAGCCCCATAAAATCCATGTAAAGACAAGAGATCTTTTAGTATCAGAGACAGATATGGAGAACACACATGTCCCGGATACAGACCATTTTTAGTTTTCTGTTTAATTCTATGAGGACCAGTTGTACTGTCTGCTCTTGGATTCCAAGGAATAGCTATAAATGCGTATACCAATCACTTTCCCTCCTTACTTGAGCTCCTTACAGTGGGTTTTAGATATATGAAGTAAAATTACTCCAAAAAAGGATATATATTAAGGTTGTTTCCAATTTTTCACTAAACTGAAATGTATTCAAAATGTATTTTAAAAGAGAATAGTCTGTGTATTAAATGGTATAGACTCTTAATTTCTCTAGGAAAGTTGCATAAAAAATTACACTCCTATAGAACGTATAAGCCCTTGTTTTACGACACAATCTCTAACACGGAGATCAACATTTTGAAAACTTTGTTTGTTAAGTTTTAAAAAATGGAGTCTAAATGTATAAGTTTGTGTTTATACATCTAAAAGTAAAGTAAAGCTAAGTATTATCACACAATGATTTTCTACATATACTGGAATCTATTACTTGCCTTATTGTGAGCCAAGGATCTGTTGATTTTTGTGCTTAGAACACATAGTTTTTTATTGTAGTTTTGTATTATAACATGCCTTCATATATAGTAGTACATTCCCTCCTCACTTATTTTACAAAATTTTGCTGGCTAGTAATATGATTTTATTTTCCAAAATTCATATCAGATAGATTTTATACTTTGTCTTCAAAAAACATAATAATGGGGCTTAGCATGTAATTAAATTAAACATACAAATTAAATTGGGAATGATTCAGTGTGTTCTGGAGCCAGCACTTACCAGATTGGGAAAGCTGATTGTTACATATTCCAGAATTTTGCCAGGTAGTTTCCACCTCTTGGGATGTTGAAATAGGCCATGGCAGCAGTTTTTACACCATGGAAATCAGACATGACAACTAAATAAAATGTGGCATGCTGGATGGGATCCTGAAACAGAAAGAGAAACAAATTAAATGCAAATAAAGTATAACCTTATTGGTTTGTTAGTTGTGACAAATGTACCACAGTAATACAAGATATCAAAAATAGGAGAAATTGGGTTTGGAATATATGAGAATTCTGTACTATTATATCTCTGTAACTTTTATGTAAATATAGAATTATTCTAAAATTTAAAAAAGTTCACATTTTTAAAAATATGATCTCAACTAAGTTTTAAAAAATAAAATTTATGAGAAATATCATCAGAAAAATGCAGAAAATGATACATTTTGCAAGACAACTAAGCAGATCCCCTGAAACAACTTCATATCATAAGAGAAACAAAACTGTGAGGACCATTCCATTAAATGAAATTTAAAAGCCATCATAACCATGCAATATGTGGCCCATTTATAAAAGATGTTTTGAGAACAATTTGGAAATTTTTCATATATACTGGATATTAACTGATCAGGGAATTATTTTAACTCTGTTAGGTCTGATAATAGTTTATGACTATGTAGAAAATCATCTATTTTTGAAGATTTGTGTTTAAATATTGAGGGAAAAATGTCATGATATCTATAATTTACTTTAAAATTATTCAGCAGAAATAGATGACACAAAAATATGAGTATTCATTATGTTGCTCTCTAGTCTTTTCTGTAAGTTTTAAATTCTCCATAATTCACCACTTCTCAGGAACTGTTACATAAATATGCAATGATTTTACACATTAATAAGGAGTGGTCACAGTAGAAGAGAAGCGGCAGAGCGTGTGTTTAGGGAGGTGGAAGGCTGGCCTGAGGCGGTGCTCTTGATCTATGGGATACCCACATAACTCTATAGCAGAGAGCTACAACGCTGACTCCCAAACCCAGGACCTTAGAAGACCTTCAGGGAATAGACCCACTGAACCTCTGCACCACAGTGGGCCCCAGTATCATGAAAGTAGTCATCTCACGGAGAAAAGTGATCTAACTTATACCAGCTGCAGAAACATGAGCAGTGAGGACAGAATAAAGGAAGGATGAGACACAGCAGCAGCGCTAAGACAGCATGTGGGCCAAAGCACCTTCTTCTAAAATCCAAGATACATCAGCTTCCCCTGCACTAAGATCCCATCTTGGGAAGGAAGAGATAGAGGAGGAAGAAAAAAGAGAGAGTTTTTAATAAGAAGGTACTGAGTTATCTTTATTTGAAAAATATACAATTTTCCCACCACCAGAAAGCATGGTAGAAGCCATAGCAAGTTAAGTCAAAGGAATGAAGAAAATAATGATTTGTACATATCTCAGTTAAAGTGTACAACATTTTGATCCCACTGCATAAAATTATAACTTTTATTGAAGAGAGTCAGAGAATACACAATTTTTACTTTAAGGATTGGTTAATGCTTTTTTGGCCCAAAATATGATCATATTGATTTTCTTGATGCTTGCAACAAAGAGACATTGGTACTTCATTGAGCTGAAAGTTTGTCACATGTACCTTTTAAATCAAACAATCATCATTTGCAGTCCCTAGGCTATTGAGTTTCATTTGCTTTCTCTGCAGAAGGGAGTAAGAAATGGCAAAGTCCAGAGTATTAAAATCCTACACTCCAGAATCAGATACACCTAAGTTTGAAATCTACCTCTACTACTTCCTAGTTTGTCACCCTTGGCATGTTACTTAAAATCTCCATCACTAAGTTTTCTTATCTATAAAATGAGAAAAATAGTATGTGCCTCAGCATCATTGGAGGACTAAATATTCATGCATATAAAACTCTTGGCCTATAGTTTTATGCTCAATAAACTACATGCTGGTTACAAAAATCAATGTACAGAAATCAGTAGCCTTCCTATATGCCAACAACAGTCAAACTGAGAACCAAATCAAAGACTCAAGACCCTTAACAATAGAGACAAAGAAAATAAAATGCCTGAGAATATATTTAACTAAGGAGGTAAAAGACTTCTACAGGGAGAACTATGAAACCCTGAGGAAGGAAATAGCAGAGGACATAAACAGATAGAAAAGCATACCATGCTCATGGGTCAGCAGAATGAACATTGTTAAAATGTCTATACTACCCAAAGCGATTTACAGATTCGATGCAATCCCTATTAAAATATCAACATCATTTTCCACAGATCTAGAACAAATAATTCTACGCTTCATATGGAACCAGAGAAGATCCCGTATAACAAAAGCAATCTTAAGGAAAAAGAACAAATTGCATTATATCAATTGACCAGACTTCAAGGTATACTACAAGCCTATAGTAACTAAAACAACATGGTACTGGCACAAGAACAGAGACATAGACCAATGGAAAAGAACTGAGAACCAAGGTATAAAATTATCCTCATATAGCCATCTAATCTTTGACAAAGCAGACAAAAACATACACCAGGGAAAAGAATCCTTACCTAATAAATGGTGCTGGAAAAATTGGATAGCCACATGCAGAAGAGTGAAACAGGATCTGCACCTCTCACCTCTCACAAAAATCAACTCACAGTGGATAACAGACTTAAGCCTAAGGCATGAAACTATAAGAATTCTAGAAGAAAATGTTGGAAAAACTCTTCTAGACATTGGCCTAGGCAAAGAATTTATGAAGAAGACTCCAAAGGCAATCACAGCAGCAACAAAAATAAATACATGGGACCTGATCTAATTAAAAAGCTTCTGCACAGCCAAGG
>NW_012148163.1:381326-403133 GCF_000956105.1 Propithecus coquereli | reverse complement strand
CCCATGTGTTATTGTATATAATATTCTCCATAAATATTATATTAATTTTATTTTGTTTAAATTTAATACCATACCTGCTTTATTTTTTGTTTTCTACATAAACCTTTGTCCATTCTTATTTTTATCTTAACAATTTTTTTTGCTATTTTGAGTCTTTCTCCAGATATTTTTTAACTTTTAAACAATGAGTATCCAGTAAGAGGAAATGGAGAGAACAAAAGGAAAAGATAATGAGTGACTTAAAGAAGCACTGTATATAAGTCTTTAGACTGAAAAATCTCCAGAGCGGTAAATAGCAAAAGACCCACACCTAGATATACCCTCATAACATTTTAGAATCTCAAGGATAAAAAGAATATCCTAGAAACTACTATAGCGAAATAAGTCTCATTTTAACATAGTATATCTCATCAGTAAACTGGATCCCAGAAAACAATGGAGCAATAGTTCTTAAGTTCTGAGAGCAAAGAAACTAGGGCCAAAAATTCTATATTGAATTCTACATTTAGAATATCAGTGAAATTAAGTGAAAAATAAAGATATTTCAAGTACATAAGAACACAGAATGTTGACCTTCCACCCCCATCCCCACTCCTACCCTTTCTTAGGAAGTTACTTGAAGTCTTTAGAAGGAAAAGGAAGGGGAAAACCAGGAAACAGCAAGATGTGGATCCAGGAAAGAGTGTATTCAATCCTAAAAGCAGTGAAGGGAAATTGCTAGATGACAAGCAGTACTCAAGAAGAGCTGAGCAACCAGGGCAGACAGGAACAGGAGGTTAAAAATCTCTAGAGACACATCCACAAGAAACAGAAGGGAACTCTGAAATTGCTAGTATGATTGAAATGATTAAAAATAAAAGACCCTGAGAGGATGGCGAAGGCTCATTTTACTTCCATGGTAACAATACTCTTCAGGATTTAAGCCAGGAGTCACTTCAAGAAAAAAATGGCTTTTAGTGAAGAATATTTACAGTCTGAATAATGTAATGACTATTTATTGGTTATCAGCTTTCAGAATAAATCTATGGATAAAATATAATAGATATTTTGTCCATTATCTCTTTCTGGATAGCTATTAACCAATAAAAGATCACCTGGATTAGCTACTATGAGATGTGTCCTAGTTCATTTCACTGTCTGTCTTTTTGCTCTACTTCCTGAGAGAGTTCCTCCAACTTCATTTTTCAGACTCTTGACTAAATTGTTTCCACTCAATTATATTTTTTTCAATCTCTATAAGAGAGAGATCTCATTGGCAGTGTAAAAGTAAAAGCACAGCTAACAAGCTGGAAGGTGAAAGTGGAGAGAGAAAGTGAGAGGAAGGGTAGAACACTCATGTTCTCATCTGCTCCAAAGGGATATGGAGATGTTAGCTACACATATTGGAATAGAAAATAGAAGTGTAAGCAAATGCTTTAAAATTAGAAAGTTGACTCATCAAGACATGGGGTTAAAAGCACATATTACTTAACTACATGGAGGTAACCACATAAGGACATTAAAGCAGAAATAGTTTTAAAAGGTGCCTTCTGGGCATAGAGCTGTAGGACGGGGATGCAGGTTGGGGGACTGCTACATTTCACATAACTTCTATTATTTTGGACTCAAAAGATTTTTATGGTATACATTATTACTTTGATTTAAAAAATGAAAACTTTTAAAATTCTGCTTCATAGAGTTGTAAGGATTAAATGAAATTATATGTATAAAGTATCTTTCTAATAATTGTTTAAACAATAATACCTACTACATCTTTTTGTTGAACTCTAAGGAAAAGAGAGATGAGTTGCATTAAAGAGATAGACATACACACAAATAATTAAATGTGGCAAGAATGGATGGATGCTATAATATAGGTATATATAATACAACATACATTGGAAGCACAAAGTTGAGAAAGGCTAGGTCTGCTCAGAAACAAGCAAAAAGGTCTCACATAAGGGATTACATTTCAAAGGAGTTCTCATAAGCATGGGAGGAGACAGAAATCCAGGTAGGGACATGACAGGTGCAAAGATGGGGTAGAAGAAAGGCTTAAGGGAAGAATGTGTAGTTTAGTGATACCTTAATGATAATTTAATACTAGCAAAAATTAGGCCATTTCACATCTATTTCATAGTAATGCTAAGACACCATGGTATAGTTAAAGTACATAATTCCATATTTCCTGAGACCAAGAAACATTTGCATGCATATCTTCAAAATAAAAGGTTTCTTTTTGGCATTATAAAGAATTCCAAACACTTTATACAATCTGTCCCAAATCCACTTTACCTTATTGTGCTACAATTCCTGTATGTAAAACTTATATTCTCACCCATTTCCTCCACAAAACATCTCATATTTTTCCTACAAATAAAAGATTTTTGGCATTCCCCCACACATAAACTTCATATGTCATTCCCCCACTCCTTCTCAGCAAATCTTTCATATCCCTGCAAATCTATCAAATCAGTCTTCCATAAAATATTCTCAGTCCAACATGATCTCAAATCAGTTGCCTTCATTTTATCTACTAATTCAGTAGATATCAGAGGTGTGGTCATTTCAACAGACCACAATTTATAATGCTATTTCCCCTTGTATTTTTAATTTATTATGCATTCAATAATTTATATACTATATTGACTTTCTATTTCTGCTGTAACAAATGACAACAAATTCAGCAGCTTAAAATAACACAAATTTATTATCTTATAGTTCCATAGGTCAGAAGTATGACATGGATCTCACCAGGAAAAGAAATCCAGGTATTATCTGGGCTGTGTTCCTTTCTGGAGGTTCTAGAGGAGAAGCTATTTCCTTGATCACTGAGTTGTTGACAGAATTTAATTTCTTATGGTTGTAGGACTGATCCTGTTTTCTTCCTCGTTGTCATCTGAGAACCACTCCCAACTGCTAGAGAACATTCACATTCCTTGACTCGTGGTCCCCTTCCTCTAACTTCAAAGCCAGCTATGAGGAGTTGAATTCGTCTCATGTTTTGAACTCTACTCCTTTTATCTCATTGCTTGACCCAGGCAGAGAGATTATCTGCTTTTAAGGATTGTTATAAATAGATTGGGCCCACCCAAATAATCCAGAATAACCTCCCCATCTCAAATTCCATACCCTTAATCACATAAGCAAAGTCCCTTTTACAATGTAAGATAACATATTCACAAATTCTGGGAATTAGAGTTTAGACATCTTGCAGGCATGGAGGGCAGTGATTATTCTGCCTACCATATACACTATACAATAATTATAATATAATTTATACTAGACTAAACTATAGACTCAAACCATCCAGTGCTTCACATGGGATCTTACACATTGTACACAAACTATGCAATATTTATTATACACTGTACATAGTCTATACTATATTTGTAGACTATACTATTCTATACTATAGACTCCTTGAGATCTATCCAGTTGTTAACAGAGTCATGCACATTCTACATGTTTAGTTAACATTTATGGATTATATAGAATATTATGAGAAGAATTCTTCCTCATCTTTTTTCAGTTCAAACGTTCTCCCTGTTGTTTTTCTCATTGTCTCTGGCAAAAATACTACGATCTACTTTAGAGGAAAGATAAGCAGTCTGTAATTTTTAGGACATCTGTCAACCTGATGCTGTCACAACTCCTCTATCCATCCATAGTTTATCATTTAAAATTTTCTCCTTATTTTCTATTTTTCCTTCTTTGAGCAATAGTTATTGTCTCTTCTTCATTTTCTTTTTATAATAAAAGTATTATTCTTTCATTCACCCACCCTCATTATGCTTTGCAACTTACCCTTTGTAATAGAAGATTTCAATTCTTTGTAGAAAACTCAATCGGATAACAAAGAGTTAAAAATGGAGTGCCATTTGCTGTATCAGTTTGATCTGAAACACAAGGATAATGTTCCCAGCTGTGGCATCTGGCTCCTTGGCAATTTCATCAGACAGTGCCAGCCGTTATTGTAGAGTTCTGGGCTTGTCACAAGGATTAAGTTGTTGTGCAGCTGTTTCTGCTACCCCAGTTCAGTATAGTACAAGTTGGCTTTCAATTTTTCCTCTGAGAAATACCTATTTTTCTCTAAATTCATTTTTTTCTTAAAATACCTAGGGGGTTTGGGTCTAAATAGAGTCTGCATTCCAACATTTGCCTGCAGAGGGATTAAAAACATGTACCATATTCACTTTCAATAGAATTTCAATATGATTTTCAAATTACTTCTTTTGCAAAAAAAAAAGTAAAATGCAAAGTTTCTAGTGCTTTTGTTCTAAGCATTTTTGTTTATGTGCAAGTATGGCTTTTTAATAATAGTACTCAAACAAAATCTAAAATCAGTGCATTCCTCTGTTAAATAATTTTTTTAAATACACAAGTTACTTTAAGTAACTTTTCTAATCTGTTGTTACTGTCAGCACATAAAATAGAAAGTGTTTCTTAATAGAGTGTTTTGGCAAATGTTCTCTTTATCTTTCTCATGAATTCATTTGCTAACTACAGTTGTTAAATTGCTAACTAACCATCAGTGTCAAAAGGATTGATCTAGTGTGTTCATTTTCAACTTAATTCTAACGTTCTTTAAGCAGCCTCATTCCTTTTAACAGTATGATGGCTCAGAATGAGACGTACCATAAAATCATAGATTTTAAAACTGTGATGGAACTTAGAAATTATTTGGCGTTTCCATTTATTTTACAGACAATGAAACTGAAATCCAGTAAAGTTAAATATGTGCAAAATCACACAAATCATTTATGGCAGAAACAAGCCCAGAACTTAGTCCTTTCCAAGTCTTACTTAGTCCAGTGCGCTTTTTATAATCCTACCCTCCTCACCCTAGTACAAGCTCATAGTCCAGGATTCTTAGTTTTACTCTTCTGTCTGAACCCAACCTTTTACCTGACCCACTCTCACCTCCTCCCACCTACTACTTTCTCAAGACACCTTCCTCACCAGGCCTCTATCTCCCTCCTAACTGATTCTGAGAGAACTCTGGGCACAAAGAGCTATCTTGAACCTTCTGTAAAGAGTACTCCCTTGTCATTAAAAAGCTGAAACAACAATTAACAGATGCCCATCTACTAATGATGAGAAAAAGCACTTATGGGACTCAGAATATTCAGAAATTATGAGAAAACTCAGTGTTTATGACCCTATGCATCTTGAGATGTAGGCTGTCTTAAAACAAAGAAAGCGTGCTACCTATGTAGAATTTCTCATACCATTCCACATCCCACCCTAGAAATGCCGTATCTGAAGAATTAGTCATAGTATTCTGCACTCTATCCTAGTGATTCAAGTCTAGCCTTTACTCTGAATGTCAACTGATTCTTCTCTTTGCAGCCGATTATTATTATCTAATGCCTCTTCAATGGGTTTGACTAGTTCTATACTTTACTCACTTTTCTACTCAGGGCGTACCAATTATAATTTCCATTTCTTCAGCCTTGTTAATTGAAATTTTTTGCATTTGATTTGGAAGGTGATTAGTTGTTTCACTAGGTAGCTGTTCTCAAGGAACAAGACAAAAATATTTCTCTGCAGATTTGGTGTTTCTGAAGAAATCAGGTCAAAATCCATCAAAGTGTGGCACAGCCCCATAAACAGATGTATACACTGAGAAATTCATTATGTCAAGAGACTTGAGAGCAATGACATCCACACTCATCAGCTCCCTCGGCCATAGTAGTAAAGTAAGGAATGTGCATTTCTACACAAGAGAAAAATAATGTTTCTTTGGATGCTTGTAAACAAAGTATTTAGTAACCAAAAGGCAACCTGAAAGAGACTCCTGCTGAAGATAGAGTAATGTCTTTGCGAATGGAAAAAATATTTGTTCCTGCCTAAGAATGGGGGAGGATACTTATAAAAATAAAACTCTCTGAAAAGTAAGTGCAAAAAAATGTTTTCCTATTGACTCCACTTTAAAGTATACATTATATAATATAAATTAAGGAAATAAGAAGGAAAATAATGCATTTGGGTAAACAAGATTATGTTAATAGGTGAAAACAGTCAATATGTATTAAGGTTTAATCACATGGTATTGGACAAAAGTTAATCAAAGTTTCTATTACCCTTACTTGCTAAGAGTTTATAATCTGAAACATTAATGCCAAAGGCATAAATGTAAAAGAAGTCAGCCTGATTTATGCAAGGGATATTTTAAATATTTTTGTTTATTTTGCCATCTGAGAATATTTTTGAGTCATACTATAGTGCAGTTGAATTCCCTTGGGGGAGTATGAAGAAAAACAGAGGACAGTTGAGAACAACGAGTTAAGCACTGATAAGGATGCAAAAAAAGAACAAGACAGAAATTCAGTGCATGATGTGACATCTTTCCTAAAGTTAAGGCCTAACAAAATATATCAAACACATCCAATTATCTCAGGGCCAGATCAAACCTCTCTTCCTCCTGAATCTGAATAATTACCCTAAAATTTGGGTTAATTTGAGGCCATTATAGTAGAATACCCATGAGCCCCTCGGAACAAACCAGAAGAAGCCTGACAGTGCAAATCAGCACACGGACCATCCCAGGCTCCCAAATATTTTCAAACACAGGCTCCTTTTTGGCCAGGTCTGTTGTTTGTAATTTAAACCAGAATCAGTCTATTTTTTGGAGGTAGAGGATAGAACAATTTTTACCTTACAACAGGGTTTTTCTACAGGGTAAATTTCTACAAAGGGACCTATTCATCGTTTATTAAAATGTCAAGAAAGAATGACAATGAAATTTTGTAGCCTGAATATAAATAAACATATTATTCAGCTGCCTGTTATTGAATCAAACTTCAATAGGCGTTTTAAAAATTGTGGTGAATATCTCATTCCAATCAATACATTTGGATCTATCAGGCAACACTGAAGTGCAATGATCAGACATCTGTGTCCTTACCTGCCAGCATGCAGGCTCTGTTTTATAAAATCCTCTAATTTTACATGAAAACAAATGATAAAATGATGTAGCAAAGGCTGACTTAGAAATTGTTAAATAAATGCAAGAAACATACTACTGAAACAAAAGTGAGAAAAAAATGAAAAGTCCTTGATCTCAAAGGAAAGCCAGGATAAATCGTTGGCATGTTTTTTCCCCCTGTATAAATAAGTGTTAAATAAAATACCATCTTTGTTTTGATACTTATTGTTGGAGACTAAGTGCTACTATACTGACCTTTTAAAAATAATGTACAATCCACCCTTAGGTGTTTTTTTTTTTCTTTCTATCAAACTCAGTCCTTCTTATACTAAACCTTCATCCCATTTTATTTCATCTGATAGTTAGGCCTGTTCCCTGAATATGAAACACTCTCAGAATATGAAACACACATAAGATTTGAGTAATGGGTAGTCTAGACAACTATAAACAGATCTTCTGAGTAATACGAATACCTATTAGACCAAAATAGAAATATGCCATAATTTCCAGGGGTCTTTGGGAGCTACATACATTTCCTAGGAAGTGGTTTTTACAAGCCATAAGACTACAAAAATACTTTCCTGAAATATGAACTACATAAAATGAATTGTTTTGGTCTAAGAGTCAAAGCCATTTGCTTAGGTTGAGCAAAACCATTACATGTGCCAAGGCTACAGTTTGTCCAACCATTTTCAGCAGCACATTTAAATGTTCTAATGTCCCTACGGATTTTTTTCCCCTCCAGTGAATTAGATCTAAGTTAATGAGAACCATTAAATCTACTTTAGTTGAGAAACTCTTAACTGAGTTTCTTCAAGTTGTTTCTTTCTCAGATGCCTTTTGAGATTTTTTATTTGTTCCATCAGAGTTGCTTTGAATTAAAACCTTTGCTGCTCTGTAAATTCATGATAAAACAAAAACACCTGACGATATTTAGAGGTTAAGTGGATGTGATCTGCAGCTGACCATGTACAGCATTATATGGAAATGCAGTTTGATGCAAGGCCTAAACTCCTGTGACATCCAAGTTTTAAGTGATGCTCAAGGAGATGGAAGGATTGGCTCCACATGTATCCCAACGTGCACTGGTCTTCTGTCTGTTAACTCGCTAATGAACCATGATTGAGTAAAGTAATGAAGAGTTTACAGAGAGCCCCAGGAAACCAATTTCCAATTTTGCAACCAGCAGGCTTTAACTTCACTGCAGCCTTTGCTAATTTTGTGTGGAAGCAAACTTGGATACTAAATGCCATTCGTGCCTTGTAATTCAGACAGACTTTTCTAATCTCTATCTACTTGCCCATTAATAAATGTCTCTTCATAAGATCCATTTCATTTCTCTCCTTAGTTGTTATAAATAGGCCTAGTAGCTAAAAATTGTTAAAATGGGAAATCAAATTTTAAGCACTTTGAAAATTAGAAACACTGAAAAGCACTGATCTCCTGTCTGACTTATATGAGGCAAGAAACTAAATATAAGAGAATGGTCTCAAATTGGTTTATGATAAAATAAAGTAGAAATGTGTAAAACGATTACGTATTGCTTATTTCTATGGTTTAAAGGAGGTTGAGGGGAGGTTGTTGTTTTTTTGTGGTTTTTGTAGCCAGGGTCTCACTCTCACCTAGGCTGGAGTACAGTAGTGCAATCATAGCTCACTGCAGCCTCAAACACTTGGGTTCAAGCGATCCTCCTGCCTCAACCTCGTAAGTATCTGGCACTACAGGTGCACACCACCATGTCCAGCTAATATTTTTTATTTTTTGTAGACATGAAGGTCTTGCTGCGTTTGCCCAGGCTGGTAAAAAATTCATGGCCTCAAGCAATCCTCTTGCCTTGGCCTCCCAAAGTGCTGGGCTTACAGGCATGAGCCACCACACCTAGCCTACAGGAGATTATTTTTAACGTAATTCAGTATGCATAATTCATTCATTATAATTTTTGACTTATAATAAACTGCAATCTAATTTTTTTTTTTTTTTCAGACAGAGTCTCGCTTTGTTGCCCGGGCTAGAGTGCTTTGGTGTCATCCTAGCTCACAGCAACCTCAAACTCCTGGGCTCAAGCGATCCTTCTGCCTCAGCCTCCCGAGTAGCTGGGACTACAGGCATGCGCCACCATGCCTGGCTAATTTTTTTCTATATATATTTAGTTGTCCAGATAATTTCTTTCTATTTTTAGTAGAGACGGGGTCTCATTCTTGCTCAGGCTGGTCTTGAACTCTTGGCTTTGAGCAATCCACCCGCCTCGGCTTCCCATAGTGCTAGGATTACAGGCGTGAGCCACCGCGCCCGGCCAACAATCTAATATTTTTTGAAAAGTCCTTTATATATTCAATAAAACTTCTTTATATACTCAACAAAACTTATGAAAATAAGCATGACAATTTGTATGAATTGTAAAAATGTGTCGCTGACAGTACTACTTTCACGTCATACGGGAGCCCCTGGTCAAAACTGCAGACACACCAGGATATGCTTGTGCATCACCGACTAGACAATCTAAGAAATATTCATTTTTTTATAAATATTGGTAAATATGAGCACATTTTTCTCTAATTCCAAAGAAATTGTCCTCTTTTTACTTTCAGTTATTAGAGGAGCATCAAAGTATAATTTATGTCTCTGTAGACTCCTTCTTATTGACTGCGGTCTCTTTTAAAGAAGTGTGGGAGAAAACCCTTCTATATCTGACTTTAATGACTCGAAGAAGAAAGATAAAGAAAAATCAGGACACACTAATGCTGGTGTGGCAAAGACATAAGTCAATATTCATCAATAATCACCAGGCAGGTGAATGAGGAAAGTTTCTTTCAGACAGGGCTAAAAATCTTTTAACTGAAAGTCATAGTAAGGAATAAAAATAATTTCTCCTTTTATTTTCACTACCATTAACTCCTGTCCTTGAAAGTATGTATAAATGATCCCTCATCATCAAGAGCCCTTTCTGGTTAATATATCAAAGAAATGGGACTCTGTCAATAGCTCTTCAAGATGTGAGTTGTACTACTCAATTAGAAAAAAAAAAGAAAAAAGCCTCTTTTATTTTATTTTTTTTTCCATTTAAAAGGTGAAGAAAGTAAAACACATCATGCAGATGAAAATGGCTCTAGACATTCTGGCTGTAATGCTGTTATCTCTAAAATCCTTTCCCACTTGTTCCAGCTGAGTGAAGACTGCAGGCCTCTTGTGGATAAAAATCTAAATGCTTCAATGGCACTGAAAGACCCACATGCCCATCAGCATTAGCAAAGCTGGACATTTCTTTTGCATTTTCTTTGTGTGGGTAAGATGTCTATTTTAAATTATAATACACAAGAAGGCAAGGTATGTAAACCTCAAAGCCTATATATTTTAAATAACCTTTCACAAATTTTAAATTCTTTTTAGCTTTCACAGTTCTGTGCTTGTCCAGAGTCCAGCCTAATAAATGCTGACACTCTTGGCTCAGTTTAATTAACAATGAGCAAGCTGTGTGAAAACACAGTGGGAACACTGAAGCAGGGCTATGTAGTGCTCCACGCATGCTACTGCCAATCGAGGACCTAAGTCCGGCCGGAATCCAGTTTTCAAAGGAGCCCTGGGTAAGATATTCTGGCAATGTCTCTGCTGGCATAGCATTTTCACTGAAAGTGCTTTTCATTTGCTTCATACGAATAACTTCCTACACACTTTGTAATAATTCTAATATCTTAAATTTGTGAACCTCCCTAGAATTTACAAATGCTTTTTATGCATTATCTCATACAAACCTAAAACAAACATGTTTGTCTGTTTTTGACATAAGAGAATATTGAGGCTCAAGAAAGAAAATGAATTTAACCAAAACCATACAGCTACCAAGAATCAGAACCTGGATTTCAACTCGGTTTTCCAACTCCAAGCCTATACCTCTTTCAATTTTACAGCAGCTGCTTAGAAAGTTTAAGCACAGGTACGCAGGATTGTGACCATTGTATATGAAGGTGGTAAGTCACAGGGCACGTTGTAACTCTGGCAGCTCAAGCCATGGTTTATATCTTCTTGCACAAAACTTAAGTGGTACAAAGAAATGTTATAATAAATGTTTACTGAAAGAAAAAATAAGGTACAGTATGTGAATATAACAAACTGTCTTGATATTACATAATACTCTTTCTCACATGATGTAAGATGAGACTCTAAATAGATATCAATGAACGTATTCCTATGCTTAATTGTTCTTTAACTTGCTCACCTATAATCATAGATGCAACATATAAAACTTAGTTTTATTCAAGGGAGGCTAACTGGATACTAATAGTTAATATCATTTGTTATAAAACATTTTGGAATCCAAAGAATGAGAGAATGATCTCTAAAGGAAAAGCCACCCCAAAAGAGTGCATAATAGGCTAAAAAGTGATGATGTTAATTCAACAATATTTCCCAACAAGAACAAGTTCAATTTTCAACCAGAGTATCATGGCCTTTCCATCATTTAGCTCCATGAGACTGAATCTCCATCTCTCGCCCCACGACACGTAGATAAGAAAAGAAGAGATGTTGATCTAGTTCAGTAATACAAATGGCACTGAAATCTGAGGAATTCTTATGTTTTTACTAGAAATAACAGGTACACTGGGTGGTTGATGCTAGTTTAGATATTTTTTGCATGTAGACCAGTAAACAGTTCAATTTAAAACATGTGGTATTCATAAATACATTTAACAAGCATTTTATTAGTATTCCCTATGCTAGACAGGAGGAGAGAATGAAAGTGTGTAAGACACACTATACTCACCTGAAGATACTCAATCCTACATGAACCCTAAAGGTAAGCAAGGTTGTGTACATGGCAAGAAATGGAGTGAAAGAAATAAATGGTGAATGGAGATATAGCTCTCTTCCCTCCTGGTCTTTCTACAGTACTGATCTAGCAGTTAGCAGTTCAGTGCTTGTTCAAAGTAGCAGCATCTTGAGTTATAGTGCCCATCCACTTGTCCATGGAACAAACATGCTTAGGGCAAGCTATTAAAATCTTTCCACTTCTACTCAAGTCAACTAAGTCATCAAAACTACAAGTTCTTAGAAGAGGTTACATGATAATTCAGTCATGGAAACAGAATAGAATCATTGTTCTTTCTTAACTCTTAATGATGATTTTACTCTAAAATAATTAAGCAAATCCATGGTTATAGAAATCATTCAATCAATGTCCTCAGGTATTCATGCATAAAAATATCGTTAACCCATTGGTGAAATTAACAGAAAGCATGACTAAAATGCATCCTGTGGCAAAGGAAAGGTCAAGGAGCTGAAGTAGGGTACATTTGTAGGTAAATTTCAAATATTACAAGAAAATAAAGTTTGTAAAAGCAGGGTGACACAATCATTTGACACAATGAAATTGAACAAAAAGACAAAGATGCAAATATTCATGATTTTACGTTTTCACTTTCTTCATTCCATGGTCTATTTTTTATGTAATTTCATAAAGAACATGTTTTGTACACAAATCCTCTTCTGCTAATTGAAAATGTATTTTGAAGGAAATGCATCGGTGAAACACTTTATTCATTTCCAGTACCAGATTCGATGACATTTGCAGAAACAGCTCTCCATTATCTACATTGTATTACTTGGTAAATTTAGCAGAAAGAAGGGGATGGAAAAATATGAAAACACAAAATGTGAAAATAATGAAACTTTAATGTAGCACAAAAACTGTGACAGATGTAAAGCCTCAAAGAGTCATTAAATTCTTCCCAGTCCATCTCTTTTTATCTCTCTCATCCCTTCACTATCGATTATTCCTAATGTTGTTCCTTTTTCCTGCTAGACTCATGGAAGCAATAATAACTAAACTGATCTCTAGCACTACAAGTATGACCCCCAAATCATTTGGTATGAAATTCTCTAAGTAAAGAAAATTACAGTAATTCTATCAGAGATGTTTTTAGTCATTATAGTAGCTATAGTGTTTATACTTACATTCATCCCAAAAGAGGGGCTAAGATTTAATATTTTATTTTGCTATATAGTTCACATAACTGACTCATCATAAATTTGTCCATTGTTTCTCATATTCACAACATACTGCAATAAGAGATATACTGGTCATTTTAGCACGGATCAATTTATATGAAAAGATCCCTAAGCTGTGCTTATCTGTGATTGTCAAGTATAGACAGCCACCTAAACATACTTAAAAAAAATTATACTGGAATCCCCTGATGCTATCAGATTTATTTAAAGTAATAAAAACTATTAGGTCTTCAGGGCCTAATTTTAAGTTATGATACCTGACAAATGTAATCATTTACACACAACAATACTTAAGGCCATTAGCTTGTATAGTATAAAAAGAAACAAATACCTTATACCAGAAACTTCTTTTCTTTGGAAGATTCTCACTGTTAGCACCTTGTTTTCTAATATCTCAAATATGACTTCTAGTTCTATAGAACCATAAGAAAAGGGACAGTAAAGGTGGGTGGTTGGCAGTTATATGCCACTAAATGCTGGTAATTGCCAAGTGTTTTACTCTCTAGCGGGCCTGGACCTGAGAAGGGGCAGAGATGGATGGGTAGAGGATGAATACCTAAAAGGAGCAAGGGATGTTTATAAGGAACATCAGAATCTTCCTTTATTTATATCTTTTCTTTGTGTGTATCACTAATTGAAAACTGTACTTTCTGCAAGAATTAAGCCTGGCAACCCTCCAAGTTTTAGAATCACCTAAGGAGGCAGAATAGCAAAAGAGCTGAGAAAATGTGTCTTGGAACTGAGCTCAGTTCTGGCATACATCTGCTGTGACTTTAGGAAAATGACTTAAATTCTGAAACTATGTAGAGTGGACTCACACTTTACATGAAGGGGTTAGATGGATTCTAAAATCAGGCAAAAATCCCTAATTGTAAAAATTACTCTTGGAAATCCCTGTGTAATTTTCTCTTTTATGTTTCATTAATTATTTCTTTATATTCTTCCTCAAATATGTTGACAAAGTTTTCCTGGCCTATGAAATAACATTTTACTTTTTCTCAATGGTCAGTGATTCCAAAAATTACTCACACATGTTCTTTATGCCTTTCACCAAAATGCACTGTTTCAGATGCTTTTGAGGGGTATATAAATTCCAACTTGCACAATTTCATAGGGAAAAATTCTACCACCTATCATTTTTTTCCCCATATAAGACCACAGACTTGAATTTCCTCTTTGGTAGAGGCACTTTGGTTGCAAAGAGCAGAAACTCACACAAGCTAGCTAAAAAAACAAAGGGAAAAATTTGTTCTAAGGACTGAAGAATAGCTCATGGAACTCATGGAGAGTTGGGTCTCCTGAGAGTCTGGAATCAGCAAGTGTAGTGTCAGGAAACAAAATTACTCTCTAATTTTTGGGGACTTCGTGGACTTATATTTGCTTCTCGCTATATAATCTTTCTAGTTTTTCTCTCTCTGAAAACTAGGTTTCCTCCTTTCTAAGGAGATTAAACAAAAAACTCAGCCATTGAAACTGCAACTGACTATTGGCTCAGAAATTCAGTCTCTAAGTCATAGGAAAGAGAATCCTATTGAATAACCTTCAGCCTGGGTCTGGCCCAAGCAACTAGGGTCAGGGTTCAGAGGATGGAGATCACGTTATATAAAAAATAGCTAAAAGGGCTCAGTAACATAGAAGGGACAGATTTTTCAAAAAAAAGGATCATAGATGAGGGACATATTCCCAAATATCTATAATAATATTCTTTCAAAATACAATTAACAGCAGATACTTACATGTGGAATAGGTAGGAATACTCAGAAGAATTTCTGTAGGATTAATTAGCTAAGAAAAGATAAACCAGATGATTGTAAAGGAAACATTGTGAGGCACTTAGAAATTAAGGGATTATGATAGTTTTATTATTCCTTGAAAAGTGATCACCTAAGGTGCTATAGTCTGAATGTGTGTGTCCCCCCAAAAAAATTCATATGTTGAAACCTAACCACCAATGTCATGGTATTAGCGGATGGGGCTTTTGGTAGGGGATTAGGTCATAAGGATGGAGCCCTCATGAATGGGATTAGTGCCCTTATAAAAGGCCCCAGAGAGCTGCTTTGCTTCTCCATCATGTGACAATACAGGGAGAAGCCACCATCTATGAACAAGAAAGTGGGCCTTATGAAACACTGAATCTGCACCTTGATTTTGGAATTCCTAACCTCCAAAGCTGTGAGAAATAAATTTCTGTTGTTTATAAACCACTCAGTTTATGGTATTCTGTTATAGCAGCCTGAAAAAACTAAAATAAAACACAAGGACAATTAAACTCTTGTATATGTACGTAGCACATAGAAACATGAGAGAAAAAAATATCTTCTAAATTACCTAAATGACTTTTTGAGAAACTTCCTCTGAGGTGCTGTTCAAATTTGGCCTGGTTTTGTTTATGCTTACATAACTTGGTATACTTCTTTGCTAATGACAATATGGTTTTAAAACCCAAAGCAGTCAATCAGAAATAATAGCTTGTTTCTGAAACAAAATATGAATCTTTAAAAACCCCAAATGTATAATAGTAAGTTGTCTATCATGCCTGCAGAAAAATATTTCACTTTTGATAAATAGTCACGAGAATGTAAGATTGCATTTTTTTTTTGACTTATGACAAGTTTTTTACCAAGTGAATGGGCTGCTGAATATCTAGAAATTACATTTTCATATAAATTGCATTTTTCAAAAAATCACATGATTTATCCCATTTAAACAAATTGGGAAAACACTAGGATATTCAACATATGCATTAGGTTTATTCCCTCCAGTCACAAACTGCAGAATTTGCTTAAACAGTTAATATTTTCCCAAGGATAAACTTTCTGAATATAAAAAAAGCATACAATATGCCATTACCAGTTCTCCATCCATGACTATAAAAAGTGGGGAGAAAGCTGTAAATGTTTTAGTAGGTCAGGAAAATTTTTTTATAGAATTTTATAACAAGGCTTTAATGGTGAATTTTAAAATAGTGTTTTCTCCTAAAATTATATAACTACCTCTGACAATCTACATTAGTTTCATAAAATATTTACTATGTTTATATAATCAACATAATAATCTATGGACATTTTTCATTCTTTTATTTCTGTCTGTAATGAGAACTGGACAAAGATCATGAAAGATCTGAAAGATTTCTTAATAAAAGCAGTTGCTGCAATTATTTAGGGTTTATTATGTGCCATTCGCTATGCTAAGTTCTTTATATTTATGAAGTCATGTCATCCTCCCAATAATTGCATAAAGTAAATAGCATTATTATTCCCATTTTAAAGATGGGAAACTTGGAGAAGAACCTTGACCACGGCTCATGGTTAGTAACTAGTACAGCCTGGTTCTGCTCCAGATGTGTAGGACTAAAGCCTATGTATCTACCTAACACAGTATAATTTTGTGGGCCCTAGACATGGGTTTTAGTAAGATGAAGAATTGTCTTTGTGTTAATTGAACCCCAGAAACAATACCATTGGTGTTATTCGCCAGGCTTCCTTCTTTTTCAATATAGGTAGAAGCATGAAGCATGATTCATGCTGTGAATCATGGGGTTTGCATTGGGTCCAAGGCACAATGGCTTTTTGACCATGAGAATCCAAGTGTCATCAGATTACCACTTCCCTTAAGGTTGTGCTTTCAATCTTTTCTTCCACAACCTAGATTCTACTTCTCCAGGTAAACTTGTCAGGCTCTGGATCTGAGCTATGAAAATCAGAAATATGAGAAAATACTAGTCCTCATGGTAAAAGCCAATCAAGGCAGATTCTTGCTGCCTCAATTCTGCCTTTCATTAAGCAGGGCACACTAACAGGGGCTTTGACTGAGGACCCCAGACCCTGTTGAGCCCAACTCACAAAACCAATGGAGAACATTTTCATAGCTTTAAAGCCTCAATTTTATTTTAACTTAGGATATTTTTATATACTTTGGGGGCAGATATAAGAGAATTTTCAGCAGAAATATTAATTTCATATTTTTGTGGCTATGATTCAATTCCTGAATGGACATCGAGCATCTGCAATGTAAAATATCTTTTTGTAATTCCTGGACTTTTTTTCCTAAAGCCTAACATACTTAGAATATCTTCATTTTGATAGAATATTTGAGTCTTAATGAAGCAGTTAGAATGACCTCTTCTTAAGCCTAGACAAAATATTCATACCATATTGTCAACTGACCTAGTTATCATCTTCTTATCCTTCAAAGACTAATTTCCTGCCAATTTGGATTAAATTTCTATTGCATAATTACCAAGAACTTCAGGAATTGCTATACCCTTTGCAATCTTAATCAGACCTTTAACTTTGCTTAATCACTTACTGGCCCACAAGGATTGAGATATGAGTTATCTGCCCTATATCCCTATAACTTCTGTAACTTCTTTCCTTAATGCACCAATGAGTGATTTGTTATATTTAAAACACTTTTGCCTCTGTATTTTGATGATGCTATAGAACTTTTGAGTCTTTCAAATTGAATATGGGCATCAGTGACAACACAGACACTGAAGACATGTAGTATAGCTGGTTCAAGACTTTCTCCTGCACCAAGCCATAGCTGGACTTGTTCCTTCATGAATCTTTTATTATTCTTTAAACAAATACAAATGGATCCAGGCACAATCCTAAAAGCCAAAAAAGAACAAAATCAAAGAATACAGTAAGTGAGTCAATTTTTATCTTTATTTTTGTAGCAGTCTCCTAACTAGTTTTCCACATCCATTCTTGTTTTCCTGCAAACTCACCTCTACATCGTAGTGTGTCCTCTTCAAAACATAAATCTGATCATGGTGTCTCCCTTGTCAGGTAAATCGGGAGTTGCTAATCAATTGGCAAAGAAGTTTTAGTCAAGCAAGATGAATAAGCTCTGGAGAGATCTGCTGTTCAACATCATATCTATACTGAACAACAATGTATTATTTATACACTTAAAAATTTGTTAAGAGGATAGATCTGATGTTAAGTGTTATTACCACAATGAAATAAAATTTTAAAAAATATATCTAAAAATAAATAAATAAAACCCTGAGAAATTAGAAAACAATAGCAAGAACAAAAACAGTTCCACAGCTGCGAACACGATGTACACCACAGTGAGAAGCAAACATTGTAACTGGAGATACCTGCCTATTAAACCTTTCATTGCAATTGAAATATCCTTTAAAGTAATTAACAGTCCAATTAATTACATATTTAATTAAAATAAAACATAAATCTAATCATATCATGCTTTTGCTTAAAGCAGCCGATAGTTTCCTATGACTCTCTGGCAAGACCAAATTTTTAAAAGGCCTGTAAATGCTAATATAATCTGATTCTTACTTACCCCTCCAATCTCACTGAGCTACACACTACTTATTCCAGCTGCATTGGTCTTATGTCAGTTCCTTCAACATGCCATGTTCCCTCTCACCACAGGATGTTTGTACATGTGCCCTTCACATGGAATACTCTCTCTCACCCCATCCTGCTAATTCACATTCATCTCTCAAATTCCCATACAGCTACAGCTTCTTCAGAGAAACTCTCCCTGAAAGCATCTCTCCAACTCATTGAGTATCCAATTACAAGCTCTAACTTTTCCTGGGATAGGTCTTTTATCACCCAAAATTGTAATATGCAATTTTTGGTGACTGTTTAATAATATCTGACTCTCTATGTAAGCTCTACGAGGGCACAAAGCAAGTCTATTTTTGTTTATAATTTTACTCCTGTCACCTAGCAAAGGTCCTGGAAAATAGAAATATTCTTGTTTGTTGAATGAATAAGTCAATGTCTGTGGGTCAGTCTTCTCTAAAACACGGTTTAGTAAAATCACTGTTTCTTGTATTCTACATTCAGTATGCCAATAACCTAGAAGACTATAGCCTGAGCAATTCATTTGCATAATTCAGCTAAGGAAAAATAAGACATTTCGAGCTATTAACCATAGTGTTTGGATTTCTTCACATTATTATTTTTTACTATGCCATACCCAAGAAGGAAGCATAATCATATCTCAAGACACCTCAGACAGGCAGGTTAAAGGGTGGGAAGCAGTCACTTGCCCAGGAATTCCATACACAGAAAATAAGAAGCCAGCTATTAGTCTGTCATCGATCTCTCAAAACAATGATGAGAATAATCCAGGACTACAAGAACCAAACAATAACACAAGACTTCGAAATTGGAGAATGTGTAACGGAGAAGAGACGTAATAAAGAACATGTGGGACCAGGGAGGACATTGTAGTTTTACATAGGACTCCACTGAGTGCCACTGTGTATCAGATCCTGGGTCAGATTATCTGATAAGGAAACCCTGGGATCAATATAGGAGCTAAGGGATCAGTTCCAGGTCATTAAAGTCTTTTATGATGATGAAAGATAAGTCCCTTATTATGGAGGAAAAAAAACAAATTTTTGCAGTGTTTTTCATAGCTTCCAGAACATGCAAATATATATTCAATCTATGTATTGATGAAGGGAGAAAAGTCCATTTTAAACTTCTTATCTTAAATAAATATCTGCAGAATAGAAAATACTGCTCTAGCAGACAAGCTCGAGATTTTAGAAAATATTCAAAATTTTGGACAGGCAACAGTAACAAATGCCTAATTTAAAATTTACAAAAATTTGAATGCACAATTCCACACAACCCTAAATCTACACAGAGTCTGCAAATTTCATTTTTTTGTCTTGTAACATTCTGGTTCATAGACCAAACTGCCCCCAAATTCGCCACTTTAGATTCTCCATGTTCTTAGTGAAGAATGTTGCTAATTTCTAAAATCCACTGTTTGGGGTGGTAATTTAGATAATGCTATTTATCTGTTTAACATCCTGGTAGCTCTTGTGTGGTAGGCTGAATAATGGATCCCCAAAAGATAACTGCATTCTAATCCCTGTATCCTTTGACCATGACTTTACATGGCAAAAAAAGGACTTTATTGATGTGATTCAGTTGAGGGTCTTGAGATGGACAGATTATCTTGGATAATCTGGATGGGCCCTAAATACAATCATATGTGTCCTCAAAGAGTGAGGCAGAGAAAGATTTTACTATACAGATAGAAGAGGAGAAGGCAATGTGACTTTGGAGGCAGAGATTAGAGTGGTGGGACCCAGCCAAGGAATGCTGGCAGCTAGCAGAAGCTGGAAGAGGCAAGGTATGAACTCTGCCCTGGAGCCTCCAGAGGGAGCATAGCCTTGATTTGGCCCCATGAAACTGTTTTTAGACTTCCAGCATCCAGAACTGTGAGTGAATAAATTACCACAAATTTGTGGCAATTTGTTATAGCAGCCACAGGAAGCTAATAGTAATACAACTTGTTGAAGTTGTGTTAGTTAGTTTTCCATGAAGCAAGAATTAACCCGGTTGCACTTAGGTCACCATTTTGTCTACTAAAGAGGAAAATGTCCTCTCTTTCAGCCAGTGAGCTTTCTCAGAAACCAAAGTCAGGACACCCAAGAAATCTTTGTATATTTGTTTATGCTTTTGTACTAAGTGACATTAGACAATACAGTAATCCCCCTTTATCCATGAAGGACATGTGCCAATACCCTCAGTGAATGCCTGAAACTGCAGATAGTACCAAACTCTATACATACTATGTTTTCCTCTACACACACAGTGTGGCCACGCTTTTGCAGTTTGAGGTATGACAGCAAAACTAGCATGAATTTCTTTTTTCTTCTTCACAATGTCATGAATAGAAGATTGGTTCTTACCATAGAACTTAACAGCCCTACAATCTTTTTTCTATCCTTATTAAGTCCAGAACTTTCACCTTTTCACTTAAAGGAACCATTTTATGGCTTCTCTCTGGCATATATGAATTGCCAGCCACACTACTCTTGTGCTTTGTGGTCATCATTAAATAAAATAAGGGTTACTTGAATGCAATTACTGTGAGACCACGACAGTCAGTCCGATAACTGAGGCAGCTACTAAGTGACTAACGGGCAGGGCACATATACCACATGGATATGCTGGATGAAAGGATGATTCACTTCCCAGTCAGGACAGAGTGGGGCAGCATGAGATCTCATCGCACTACTCAGAATGGCATGCTATTTAAAACTTATGAATTGTTTATTTCTGGAATTTTCCATTTGATATTTTCAGACCACAATTGACCACAGGTACCTGAAATAGCAGAAAGCAAAACCATGGATAAGAGATGACTACCGTAAATACAATTATTTGATGCCTCAAACTACAGGAGCAATCCTTCAAAAAAGTACTTATAAACTATAATTTAAAGCAAAGAAAACTATTCAAATTGGCTAATAGTTTATCATAACACAGTGTGCTCATGAGAGCACTAAGAACCACAACTGCAAATACTATAAACTGATTTTAAGTCTTTCCACAGACATTTTGTGGATAGATGTTAGGAGTAAATAAGCCAATTAAAGATAAGCTTCCTAACTTCACTCCAATGTAACGGAATTGAGAGTTGATGGACCTGTGAAGCACTAGCCTTACTGAGGTGAACGGCAGCTGAGGGGAGCACAGTGAAAGGCGTGAGTCCTCTTCACAGGTTAATGCTGCTGGTGCTCCATTATATCCTTCAGGTACCAGTAATGACTTGAGATTCAACCCTGTCCCTATCCTCAGGACAGAATAAAAAGTCCACAGGGTCTTGAACATCACATTCACTGGAAGCTAGACCCATCAGAGAAAATAAAACCCACACTGAAAGGCATCTTCCCTGGGCCTGGGGTTGGACAAAGGGTAATCAGCACATTGACATCACATCTTTATTTGCTGATTTTATAAGACAAATAGGCCTAGTCTTCTCTAAATTTCCTGACATAAAGTTTGCTCAATTTCATTGAAATATAATGACGTGCTAAGAAAGATTGTGATAAGTCAGTCCAGAAACTAATCTTTAACACCAAAATAACTCACCACCTGAGGTAC
>NW_012148163.1:373660-381276 GCF_000956105.1 Propithecus coquereli | reverse complement strand
TCTAAAAATAAATAAATAAAACCCTGAGAAATTAGAAAACAATAGCAAGAACAAAAACAGTTCCACAGCTGCGAACACGATGTACACCACAGTGAGAAGCAAACATTGTAACTGGAGATACCTGCCTATTAAACCTTTCATTGCAATTGAAATATCCTTTAAAGTAATTAACAGTCCAATTAATTACATATTTAATTAAAATAAAACATAAATCTAATCATATCATGCTTTTGCTTAAAGCAGCCGATAGTTTCCTATGACTCTCTGGCAAGACCAAATTTTTAAAAGGCCTGTAAATGCTAATATAATCTGATTCTTACTTACCCCTCCAATCTCACTGAGCTACACACTACTTATTCCAGCTGCATTGGTCTTATGTCAGTTCCTTCAACATGCCATGTTCCCTCTCACCACAGGATGTTTGTACATGTGCCCTTCACATGGAATACTCTCTCTCACCCCATCCTGCTAATTCACATTCATCTCTCAAATTCCCATACAGCTACAGCTTCTTCAGAGAAACTCTCCCTGAAAGCATCTCTCCAACTCATTGAGTATCCAATTACAAGCTCTAACTTTTCCTGGGATAGGTCTTTTATCACCCAAAATTGTAATATGCAATTTTTGGTGACTGTTTAATAATATCTGACTCTCTATGTAAGCTCTACGAGGGCACAAAGCAAGTCTATTTTTGTTTATAATTTTACTCCTATCACCTAGCAAAGGTCCTGGAAAATAGAAATATTCTTGTTTGTTGAATGAATAAGTCAATGTCTGTGGGTCAGTCTTCTCTAAAACACGGTTTAGTAAAATCACTGTTTCTTGTATTCTACATTCAGTATGCCAATAACCTAGAAGACTATAGCCTGAGCAATTCATTTGCATAATTCAGCTAAGGAAAAATAAGACATTTCGAGCTATTAACCATAGTGTTTGGATTTCTTCACATTATTATTTTTTACTATGCCATACCCAAGAAGGAAGCATAATCATATCTCAAGACACCTCAGACAGGCAGGTTAAAGGGTGGGAAGCAGTCACTTGCCCAGGAATTCCATACACAGAAAATAAGAAGCCAGCTATTAGTCTGTCATCGATCTCTCAAAACAATGATGAGAATAATCCAGGACTACAAGAACCAAACAATAACACAAGACTTCGAAATTGGAGAATGTGTAACGGAGAAGAGACGTAATAAAGAACATGTGGGACCAGGGAGGACATTGTAGTTTTACATAGGACTCCACTGAGTGCCACTGTGTATCAGATCCTGGGTCAGATTATCTGATAAGGAAACCCTGGGATCAATATAGGAGCTAAGGGATCAGTTCCAGGTCATTAAAGTCTTTTATGATGATGAAAGATAAGTCCCTTATTATGGAGGAAAAAAAACAAATTTTTGCAGTGTTTTTCATAGCTTCCAGAACATGCAAATATATATTCAATCTATGTATTGATGAAGGGAGAAAAGTCCATTTTAAACTTCTTATCTTAAATAAATATCTGCAGAATAGAAAATACTGCTCTAGCAGACAAGCTCGAGATTTTAGAAAATATTCAAAATTGTGGACAGGCAACAGTAACAAATGCCTAATTTAAAATTTACAAAAATTTGAATGCACAATTCCACACAACCCTAAATCTACACAGAGTCTGCAAATTTCATTTTTTTGTCTTGTAACATTCTGGTTCATAGACCAAACTGCCCCCAAATTCGCCACTTTAGATTCTCCATGTTCTTAGTGAAGAATGTTGCTAATTTCTAAAATCCACTGTTTGGGGTGGTAATTTAGATAATGCTATTTATCTGTTTAACATCCTGGTAGCTCTTGTGTGGTAGGCTGAATAATGGATCCCCAAAAGATAACTGCATTCTAATCCCTGTATCCTTTGACCATGACTTTACATGGCAAAAAAAGGACTTTATTGATGTGATTCAGTTGAGGGTCTTGAGATGGACAGATTATCTTGGATAATCTGGATGGGCCCTAAATACAATCATATGTGTCCTCAAAGAGTGAGGCAGAGAAAGATTTTACTATACAGATAGAAGAGGAGAAGGCAATGTGACTTTGGAGGCAGAGATTAGAGTGGTGGGACCCAGCCAAGGAATGCTGGCAGCTAGCAGAAGCTGGAAGAGGCAAGGTATGAACTCTGCCCTGGAGCCTCCAGAGGGAGCATAGCCTTGATTTGGCCCCATGAAACTGTTTTTAGACTTCCAGCATCCAGAACTGTGAGTGAATAAATTACCACAAATTTGTGGCAATTTGTTATAGCAGCCACAGGAAGCTAATAGTAATACAACTTGTTGAAGTTGTGTTAGTTAGTTTTCCATGAAGCAAGAATTAACCCGGTTGCACTTAGGTCACCATTTTGTCTACTAAAGAGGAAAATGTCCTCTCTTTCAGCCAGTGAGCTTTCTCAGAAACCAAAGTCAGGACACCCAAGAAATCTTTGTATATTTGTTTATGCTTTTGTACTAAGTGACATTAGACAATACAGTAATCCCCCTTTATCCATGAAGGACATGTGCCAATACCCTCAGTGAATGCCTGAAACTGCAGATAGTACCAAACTCTCTACATACTATGTTTTCTTCTACACACACAGTGTGGCCACGCTTTTGCAGTTTGAGGTATGACAGCAAAACTAGCATGAATTTCTTTTTTCTTCTTCACAATGTCATGAATAGAAGATTGGTTCTTACCATAGAACTTAACAGCCCTACAATCTTTTTTCTATCCTTATTAAGTCCAGAACTTTCACCTTTTCACTTAAAGGAACCATTTTATGGCTTCTCTCTGGCATATATGAATTGCCAGCCACACTACTCTTGTGCTTTGTGGTCATCATTAAATAAAATAAGGGTTACTTGAATGCAATTACTGTGAGACCACGACAGTCAGTCCGATAACTGAGGCAGCTACTAAGTGACTAACGGGCAGGGCACATATACCACATGGATATGCTGGATGAAAGGATGATTCACTTCCCAGTCAGGACAGAGTGGGGCAGCATGAGATCTCATCGCACTACTCAGAATGGCATGCTATTTAAAACTTATGAATTGTTTATTTCTGGAATTTTCCATTTGATATTTTCAGACCACAATTGACCACAGGTACCTGAAATAGCAGAAAGCAAAACCATGGATAAGAGATGACTACCGTAAATACAATTATTTGATGCCTCAAACTACAGGAGCAATCCTTCAAAAAAGTACTTATAAACTATAATTTAAAGCAAAGAAAACTATTCAAATTGGCTAATAGTTTATCATAACACAGTGTGCTCATGAGAGCACTAAGAACCACAACTGCAAATACTATAAACTGATTTTAAGTCTTTCCACAGACATTTTGTGGATAGATGTTAGGAGTAAATAAGCCAATTAAAGATAAGCTTCCTAACTTCACTCCAATGTAACGGAATTGAGAGTTGATGGACCTGTGAGGCACTAGCCTTACTGAGGTGAACGGCAGCTGAGGGGAGCACAGTGAAAGGCGTGAGTCCTCTTCACAGGTTAATGCTGCTGGTGCTGCATTATATCCTTCAGGTACCAGTAATGACTTGAGATTCAACCCTGTCCTTATCCTCAGGACAGAAGAAAAAGTCCACAGGGTCTTGAACATCACACTCACTGGAAGCTAGACCCATCAGAGAAAATAAAACCCACAATAAAAGGCATCTTCCCTGGGCCTGAGGTTGGACAAAGGGAAATCAGCACATTGACATCACATCTTTATTTGCTGATTTTATAAGACAAATAGGCCTAGTCTTCTCTAAATTTCCTGACATAAAGTTTGCTCAATTTCATTGAAATATAATGACGTGCTAAGAAAGATTGTGATAAGTCAGTCCAGAAACTAATCTTTAACACCAAAATAACTCACCACCTGAGGTACCTTAGTTGTCTCCAGAACTGATTCCAATATCACATCTTCATCTCTTCATTATTTTCACTTTGACATACTGCTGCTCAAAGTGATGCTTATCATGCATCATTTTATTCTAAATTCACACCATGGCTAACACATTCCTCAACTCAATAGACAGGCAGTGACTACTCAGGTAATTCACAAATGCAATACCTACCTTTCACCATTAGGGGGAAGTTGAAAGAAAGGCTTGGGAAGGCAGGGAAACGTGTGTCCGGGAGTGCAGAGAATCTAACATCCAACACACTTCTTCCTGATACATAATTACGTCAGATAAAACACAGTATAATTGACAGAAAAATCACTTCTTCTTGGTCTCTTCTGCTTTCCCTTTGAACACTTGGACCTAGTTATTCTGATAGATGACTCCTATCAACGGTTTCATTTTCTCTCCTTCATGCTAAAGCAATAGCTAGGCCATACCAACAGTGGAAATTACAACTTGAATTACAAGCTATCAGTGGGAAAAAATACCCTTCGAAGCAGCTGAAAACTCTTCTTCAAAGTTTATTAGCACTAAGGCAAGGACCTTTTACTGATTGTCTGTTCATCCAAATATTCCACTTGTTTTGAAAGACAATAATAAAACCATTCTTGAACTTCAGAAATATTTCTAAGGAGAAACATCATAACTGACTTATTCCTTCCTATCAAGCATGTAAAACATATGAGAATTTATTTACAGGCTTATTACCTTTATAATATCTGTGCATTACAGTCTCCATTCAGGTTTACTGACCTAATACAGAATTATTTTAAGTTTAATTACGGTAAGTATAACAGCTGTGGATCTATTAAACCTTATATGGAAATTCTAGTAGGAGAAAGTCATTACCCTTGTGCAAAGGAGAGTCCTCTTCTATGAAGAAAGGTAATTTTTCTTGATTGAGTGAATTGTTTCAGATAAGACACACATGGTATGGAGAAGGAAGGAAGAGATACCCATCTGACCAATCAGGTTAGTAAAAAGAATAGGATCTGGTGGCCAATGAGGTGATAGTCATCAGTTCATCTAGCATCTTAGCACTTAGAAACATGGTGAGCATCATGATTATGATGGTGATAATTGTAGTGACCATTTATTCAGTGTTTAATATGTGTCAGGGCCTAGTGGATCCAGAGCATCAAAGAGAAACATACAACTTGAGTAGAAGCTACTAGTAGTAGAAGTGCAGACTGGTTAATGACCATAGAATGAGAGAGGGTGTAACTTCTATTGACTGAGGAATTCTACCTATGGAAAAGAGAAGGAAAACTGAAACTCACTGTTTAATTAAAATTGATATTAGGGACAAATAATAACAAAAGAAAACTAGAAAATGGACTAAGGTGATGATGAAGAGTTAAGATTCCTGGGAGGAGATGGATCAGCTAAGGGAAAATCTATTTTCAGCAGTTCCCTCTCTGTTTCAAAAATTCCTTGCATAAGAAATGGCTGTATGGTGCTATGGTAAGTAGGTATTGAGGAATATGTGACAATGGAAGAATGAGACAACTATTTTGTTTCAGAGGCTTAGGGTTTAAATAACAGTGAAAACGTCTCAATAAAACAGGTGGCCAGGTGTATTAAAGCTCCTGTGGTCTACTGCCAAGATCGGCTTCACCCCACCCCCTGCTCCCACAAAGATATTCTACAGCAGAATAAAAAGTCTGAACAGAGGTTTGAATGCCAACAAAAGGGCTGAAAGATATAAGATATGAAAAAAGCCTATTAAACTCTGATTTATTCATTATGTCATTTACTCCTCATGACCACACTATGGGGTCATTAGAATCCTCATTTACAAAGGGAAAATGTAAATGACAAGGCCAAGATCACCTAGGCAGTAAGTTCCTTCAGGGTTTGAACCTAAATTCTGCTACTTTATCTGACTCTTCAGCAAGGATACATTGAATTTAAGCTCACCCTACCTAAGGACATTACCACAGTAGTTTACACAGTTAATGGTATAACAAGGTTTCACAAAAGTTGTAAATTCTTTCTCTTCTAGACTAGCTGAATTTTGCCAGAGGCATTCGTAGTCTTAAACTACTAGTGAGCGTTAAATTAGAAATATCAAGACCCTTTTAATGACTTTGACATTGAAGATTAAAGGTATTATATTAGTGAGAAAATTTTACTTTCAAGTGATAAGAAACTCAATCAAACTTAAACCTAAACAAAACATTTGCAGGGTGACAAGAGGAGTGATTATGGCTTCACATAGTGGATGTAAGAACTCAAATGCTAACCAGATGCTCTCCTCTCTCCATAAATTTCATCTCTGCTTCTATCAGGCCAAGTGTCACTACGAGGCTAGAAGTATGACTGGAAGCAGCTCCAAGCTATTTGATAACATCTTACTGGTATTGACAAGAGATATTTAAACTAAAAATGAGTTATTTCTCAGGTTTGCAAAATTCCCAGGCAAGATTGATCCAGTTTGGATGTTGATCCGATTTTGTATACTGCAATTACTTGTGGGCTAGGAGGAGGCACTCTGATTGACCTACCCTCTTCAACACAGTCTATTACCCATACAAGGAGAACAGCATATTCATGACCACCTGGGAAGTCACTGTGAACAAGGCAACCACACCAAGTCATGTCTACTACACACATATTTAATAATAGCCTTACTTTGGCAATATATAACAGATATGCTAACAAGGGTTCAGAGACCAGGTCTAGGTAAATAGATTTGGACTTAATTCAGAAGAATAGTAAGTATTGATTTAAAAAAAGTAGTAACTCAAACTATTCTACAAAAGAGTTATTTGGAAGATGTCTTTTATAAAGCTACTTTCGTGAAAATAAAAGAGGATGAGAGTACTTGGGATACTTTGTATACGCAAGTTTAAAGAAAATATTTGCTGGGCAATTATAAACTCAGCCTATGCATTGTCACAGTTTTCATCTCTTTTAAATTAAAGAGTATAGGATTAACCATTGATAAAACAGTTGAGATACAAACACATCTGCAAAATGATGTTTCAATTAAGGTGCTAAGGGTAGTAAATTCTCTAAAAGGGCAAGTATTTCTCTGGAACTAACATATTCATAAAATAGCTGTCATACTTTGGCTTGCAAAGAGATAATGAAAATACTGTAGTAAATAGCCATTGAAAATGATCAAAATAACACCTAAGGGGATGTTAATCAACCACATTTTGAAGTTGTATGAAATCATAAAGGAACTGGTTAAACTTTTTTTTATTTCATAATATTACAGGGGTACAAACATTTAGTTTACATATATTGTCTTTGCACCACCCAAGTCAGAGCCATAAGTGTGCCCATCTACCAGACAGTGCACACAGCACCCGTTAGGTGTGAATATACCTATCTCCTCCTCCTCCCCCACCAGCCTGACACCCGATGAATGTTACTTCCATATATGCACGTAAGTGTTGATCAATCAGTACCAATTTGATGGTGAGTACATGCAGTGCTTGTTTTTCCATTCTTGTGAGACTTCACTTAGAAGAATGGGCTCCAGCTCCATCCAGGATAATATAAGAGCTGTTAGTTCACCATTGTTTTTTGTAGCTGAGTAGTATTCCATGGTATACATATACCACATTTTATTAATCCACTCATGTATTGATGGGCACTGAGTTGTTTCCACATCTTTGCAATTGCGAATTGTGCTGCTATAAACATTTGAGTGCAGATGTCTTTATTATAGAATGTCTTTT
>NW_012148163.1:369783-371830 GCF_000956105.1 Propithecus coquereli | reverse complement strand
AATTAATAACCCTACAATGACATCTAAGTATTTAAGTGAAAAGAAGAGTCACACATCTCTCACTTTAAATCAAAAGCTAGGAATGGTTCAGCTTCGTGAGGAAGGCATATTGAAAGCTGAGATAGGCTGAAAGCTAGGCCTCTTACACCAGTTAGCCAAGTTCTAAATGCAAAGGAAAAGTTCTTGAGAGAAATGAAAAGTGCTACTCCAGTGAACATATAAATGATAAGAAAATGAAACAGTCTTATTGCAGATATGGAGAAAGTTTGAGTAGTCTAGATAGAAGATCAAACCAGCCACAATATTCTCTTAAGCCAAAGCCTAATCCAGTGCAAGGCCCTAACTCTCTTCCATTATATGTAGGCTGAGAGAGGTGAGGAAGCTGCAGAAGAAAAGTTGGAAACTAGCAGAGGTTGGTTCATGAAGTGTAAAGAAATATAAAAGTATAAGGTGAAGCGGCAAATGCTGATGGCAAAGCTGCAGCAAGTTATCCAGATCTAGCTAAAATAATTTATGAAGGTGGCTATGCTAAATACAAGATTTACAATATAGATGAAACAGCCTTATATTGGAAGAAGATGCTATCTAGCACTTTCATAGATAGACAAAAGTCAATGACTGGCTTTCAAAGACAGGCTGGCTCTTTTAATTAGGGGTTAATGCAGCTGGTGACTTTAAGTTGAAGTCAATGCTCATTTACCATTCTGAAAATCCTAGGGCCCTTAAGAATTATGGTAAATCTACTCTGCCTGTGCTCTATAAATGAAACAACGAAGCCTGGATGACAGCATATCTGTTTACAGCATGGTTTACTGAATATTTTAAGCCCACTGTTGAGACCTACTGCTCAGAAAAAAAAGAATCTTTTCAAAATATTACTGCTCAGTGGCAATGTACCTGGTCACCCAAGATCTGTGACGGAGATGTACAAGGAGATTAATACTACTTTCATGCCTGTTAGCACAACATCCATTCTGCTGCCCATGGATCAAGGAGTAATTTTGATTTTTAAGTCTGATTATTTAAGAAATATATTTCAAAATGCTAAAGCTGCCATAGATAGTGATTTCTCTGATGGATCTGGGCAAAGTAAATGGAAAACTTTCTGGAAAGGATTCACCATTCTAGATGCCTTTAGGAAAATTTGTGATTTATGGGAGGAGGTCAAAGTATCAACTAACAGGAGTTTAGAAATTCTAACCCTCATAGCTGACTTCAAGGGGTTCAAGACTTCAGTAGAGGATATAACTGTAGATATGATGGAAAGAACAAGATAACTAGAATTAGACGTTCTAGAAATACTATAACTTCAGAATTAGGAACCTGAAGATGTGACCGAATTGTCGCAATCTCATGATAAAACTTGAATGGATGAAGAGTTGTTTCTAATGGATGAGCAAAGAAAGTGGTTTCTTGAGATGGAGTCTACTCCTGACAAAGATACCGTGAACATTGTTGAAATGACACCAAAGGATATAGAATAGTACATCAACTTAGTTGATAAAGTAGCAGTAGGGTTTGAGAAGATTGACTCCAATTTAGAAGAAGTTCTACTGTGGGTAAAATGCTATCAAATAACATCACATGCTACAAAGAAATCTTTTGTGAAAGAAAGAGTCAATCAATGTGGCAAACTTCATTGTTGTCTTATTTTAAGAAATTGGCACAGCCACCCCCAACCTTTAGCAACCACCACACTGATTAGTCAGCAGCCACCAACATTGAGGCAAAACCCTTCACCAGCAAAAAGATTACAATTCACTGAAGGTTCAGATGGTCATTAGCAATTTTTAGCAATATAGTGCTTTTTAATTAAGCTATGTATATTGTTATTTTATTAAGTGTGCTATTCAACACTTAATAGACTATCATATAGTGTAAACATAACTTTTATATGCATCAGGGAAACCAAAAAATTGATGCAACTCGCTTTATTGCAATATTCGCCTTGTTACGGTGGTCTGGAACCAGACCCACAATATCTTTGCAGTATGCCTATATATATCACTTGCATATATTAATATATATCACTAGTAAATATACATCA
>NW_012148163.1:367449-369733 GCF_000956105.1 Propithecus coquereli | reverse complement strand
AAAAGTCTAACCAGTCAACCTAAAAACGCAGTTAGGCTACATATTTCTCTCTCCCTGAGATAATACCCAATACAAAGTAAAAAACACAATTTTAGGAACAGCTCTCTAAACCAACAAGTTCTATTGTGATCAGCACGATCTACTCTAGGTGCTTGGACATCACTGGCTTTCTCCTACAGCAGTACTTCCTCCTCTACCCAAGAGGTGTTCTTCCTCAAAGTAACTAGAATCCTTCACCTTCTCATGATCAAAACTTACTTTCCAGAAAGTAAAGGCCAATTCATACTAATGTACAAACAAATAATAGGCTTAAATTTTTAAAAGAACAACAGCAACAAAAATGAATCAAATAAATGATTTCAAAGTAATAGAATAATAACACCCATGAGCTGGTAGGAGAAGCATTTGAGGGCTGGTGGGAAGGGAAAATGAGGGTGGGGCAAGAGGCCTTTGTAATACCTCTGAAATCTGTCTTCACAGTTGCTGTGAACTGCATGTGGTTTGTTCCAATGGTGCAGCTACACAAAAGGATTCAGGCAAAGAATTAGGACTGAAATAATATTTGCACAGACTTCTAAAAAGCACATAAAAGAACAAGGACTAAAATATTCAAATATGAACCAAATGATCATATATATGCCAACAGAGGAGCCTTGAGTTTAAGCAAATAGTCAAGTATAATTGTTGGATGGAGGAATGAAGACAAATTAACTCTTAGAGATGTATCCCTACTAAGGCCATTGTTAAATGAAGGATGACAACTGGTGTTCATAATTTCCCAAGCCTCCCTGGCATACCCGGGGTTCTAGCAAATAAAAGCCGACCCCTTTATTGGGTGTAGGATGTCCCATTGAGGCTTATTGAGGTGGAATTTACTGAGGCTCTGATAGATGTGGAATTGCTTGGCTTTGTGTTCATTTATAAACAGTATTAGTGGCTCTGTAATTACTTTCTGTAGATATGTAGGGATGCTCATTACCAGGTTCTTGCACTAGTGAGATATATAGATATTACATATATTATATATGCAGGCATACTTCATTTTATTGTACTTTGTAGATATTATTTTTTACAAATGGAAAGTTTGTGGCAACCCTGCATCAAGCAACTCTATTGGTGCCATTTTCTCAACAGCATGTGTTCGCTTCATGTGTCTATGTCATGTTTTGATAATTCTCACAGTATTTCAAACATTTTTGTTATTATTATATCTGTTCTGGTGTTCTGTGATCAGTGATCCTTCAATTTACTATTGTCATTGTATTGTGACATCATGAATTGCACCCATGTAAGATAATGAACTTAATCAATAAATGTGTGTGTTCTGACTGTTCCACCCACCGGGTGTTTCCTTATCTCTCTCCCTCTCCTCAGGCCTCCCTATTTTTGAGACACAATAATATTGAAATTAGGCCAATTAATAACCCTACAATGACATCTAAGTATTTAAGTGAAAAGAAGAGTCACACATCTCTCACTTTAAATCAAAAGCTAGGAATGGTTCAGCTTCGTGAGGAAGGCATATTGAAAGCTGAGATAGGCTGAAAGCTAGGCCTCTTACACCAGTTAGCCAAGTTCTAAATGCAAAGGAAAAGTTCTTGAGAGAAATGAAAAGTGCTACTCCAGTGAACATATAAATGATAAGAAAATGAAACAGTCTTATTGCAGATATGGAGAAAGTTTGAGTAATCTAGATAGAAGATCAAACCAGCCACAATATTCCCTTAAGTCAAAGCCTAATCCAGTGCAAGGCCCTAACTCTCTTCCATTATATGTAGGCTGAGAGAGGTGAGGAAGCTGCAGAAGAAAAGTTGGAAACTAGCAGAGGTTGGTTCATGAAGTGTAAAGAAATATAAAAGTATAAGGTGAAGCGGCAAATGCTGATGGCAAAGCTGCAGCAAGTTATCCAGATCTAGCTAAAATAATTTATGAAGGTGGCTATGCTAAATACAAGATTTACAATATAGATGAAACAGCCTTATATTGGAAGAAGATGCTATCTAGCACTTTCATAGATAGACAAAAGTCAATGACTGGCTTTCAAAGACAGGCTGGCTCTTTTAATTAGGGGTTAATGCAGCTGGTGACTTTAAGTTGAAGTCAATGCTCATTTACCATTCTGAAAATCCTAGGGCCCTTAAGAATTATGGTAAATCTACTCTGCCTGTGCTCTATAAATGAAACAACGAAGCCTGGATGACAGCATATCTGTTTACAGCATGGTTTACTGAATATTTTAAGCCCACTGTTGAGACCTACTGCTCAGAAAAAAAAGAATCCTTTC
>NW_012148163.1:362699-364664 GCF_000956105.1 Propithecus coquereli | reverse complement strand
TGTCTATTTTTTCTCTTGGTCTCATTTTTCAGTATACCCAATAATTTTTTATTGAATGCTGAATATTAGATATGAAAATTTAGAGAGACTCTGAATATTGTCATTTTTCTCCAAAAAGGATTTATTTTAGTATTTAGCTAGGACTTAAATTAGATATTTAGTTAATTCAAGGCTGAGCTTCAGTGTTTGTTAAGATCTGGTTTCTGTTATTTCTAGACAACGTCCCTTCAGGGTTCCAAGTGAGAGCCTGAGTCCTTTCTCCTTGGGAGACCCTAACCTCTAATTTCTGTCCCCTCAGCATCATAAGACTTCCAAAACTTTTGCTTGGTTTTTTTTACCATGTTGGCAGCTAGTTTCTGCTCATATTTTTAGCCTCTCTCTATTCATTTTTACAAATTAGATAATGTATTAATGGGGAAACTGATGCATAGTGTGTTTCCTTTTCTTCAGGATCATGGTTCTTCCAGCTCTGACTGCCTTGGTGACTCTGAGACGCTTTTGAACAGTTTTTTTTCCTCCTCTCTTGGCTTTTGGGAGGAGGTTTCAACTGCCACAATTTAGTCCATCATAGCTGGAAGTGAAAGTCTGGCATGGTTTTAAAATGTACAGAATTTCTTAGAAATATATTCAGCTATAGAAACTCATAGGTGATTTTAATGTTAGCATTGAACTTGCATATAGAAGACAATTCTCCTGGGACCTTCATCTTCATTGCCTAGAGTTCAGACTCTCACCTGAAAAAGGTTTGGGATGGAAAATATTTGAAAGGAGAGCTGCAGTGTCCCATGCTGATGTCCAAGTTTTGGATGCAATAACAAAGGTGTGGAGTTTTCTTTTGGGCTGGAAGAAGGTATCTGAGCTTGAGACATATGAGTTTACCCAGTTCAGGAAAACTACCTTCCAGGGCAAGAATGTTCAAGATATACCCTTAGGTGCGAGAACTGAGGGGATGATATCCACACAAGCCAGACAGAGAATATGTCATCCACCTCAGAAAAAAGTATAGGGATAGAAGTTCTAGGGTGGGTAGAGGGAGGGCAGTGGGAAGGATTCTATAAAGTCCAACAAAGCATCCTTTGAGAGGAAGAACCAGCATTTGCACATCTGCCAAAGTGATGGCCTCAATGCCAGATTCTAATGGCAATGATCAAGTAAAACCTTGCCCTTTTCTTCTAGTTCCTCCTCCCTGCCTGACCCCAAAGGAGCCAGAAGCAATAGCTAACAAGTGGAAGAAGAAATAGGACAAAAATTAGTAAAAAAAAAAAAAAAAAGGCTGTATCTTGCTCCCTCCCCCCACAGCTACAGGTTATGGAACCTGGGTTATGCCTAAGCTAGGATCAGGGGATACTAGAGAAAGCAAGAGAGGAGAAGTTATAAACTGCATGTGGAATGACTTTCTTATTAATATTTGGATTAGACAATACTTCTTAATGCCTGAAAACAAGACTATTCTGTATTTCAGAGTAACTGGAAATGCCAAGAAGTTTGCCAGAGATATCATTTAGGGCCTTGAAAGGGAGACCTAGCTATATGGATTTAAGACAGTGCCGGGGAAAACAAAGTTATTTCCCAAATGTATGCTATTGAGTAGAGTCCCTTCAACATAACAGGGAGGAGAACTTGCTGGACTATTTTGAAAAATGACAAATGTTAGCAAAGTCAAAGTTACTCATGTTATTCAATACATTAGATGGGATCAATGAGTTTGGGAGTTGAAAGGATATTGACTATGTAATAATTTTAAAAATAATTGATTCAGAATAAACATAATTTGCTTAGAACTAAAGGTTAAGCAGTTGGTTAAATATTTATTCTCTGTCTTATATATTAAAATATATGCAATGCATAAGAGTGTACCAAAATCGTAAGAATAGCAAAATTGCATTAAAATTATAACTACAAGAGAATCATTCTTGCAAAGCAAAACAAAGAAGCAATTATAAGCTGAATGTTGAATTATTACAA
>NW_012148163.1:360624-361579 GCF_000956105.1 Propithecus coquereli | reverse complement strand
TCTTTAGATGATGACATAGAATGATATAGTATCATAACCTTTGTAAGTTGGAGGTAAACACAGAAATCAAGATTTTCCTCCAAACTTATTACTTTATAAATAAGAAAATTCAAGCCAAAAGTGAGATTTCCTGGTCATATAGTTAATTAATGGCATTTATTCATTAATTTAATTTATTTAGTCATCACACACTTGAGTGCCTACTAAGTTTAAGAACGTATGATAAGGACTGTGGAGAAAATCGAGATGATAAAGACCCAGCCCAGCCTTATATGAGGACTTAGGTACAAGGAGTGGAGATGAGGTGTCTGCCCATGTAACTATAATACCAATTGTTATCATGTATGATCAACTAGAATGTACACAGTATCTTAAAAGAGATTAAAGATATAGAAAATCAGAGACAAGAACAAAGAATTCAGAAAGGACAAATTTGGAATTGGGTAGGTTGGACTATGAACGATGATAGAGTGGAAGGTTAATTTGGCTTAGTTTGGTGGGATCAGGAAGGTACATATACTAAAGCTAAAAAGTTAGGTTCAGGTCACATTGTGAAAAATCTAGAGTACCTTGCAAAGAAATATTGACTTTATTTTTTTTAAAATGAGGACTTAGGGAAGGTTGCCAAGCAGAGAAAGAAATACAATCATAAAGGTTGGCACTTTAAGAAAATCAATCCAATAGCAGAATATCAGATGGTTTGCACAGTCAAGATCTAAAATAGAAGAGTGTTGCAAGTCCAGGTGAGGTAGCACACAAGGACAGTGGGGTGGAGACAGGTAACAGTGTGGGTCCCCAGTGGCACTTATCTCCACCTGGCAAGGAATGAATTCGGGAAGGGAGAGTGGAAGTCATAGCCGACTCCAGAGAATGTTGGTGCCATTAAATGAAACAAAGTCTGTGGGAGAAAAAGGGAGTCTGGGGGAGAAAAGGAGGACTTCAATATGGGATATAC
>NW_012148163.1:355533-359369 GCF_000956105.1 Propithecus coquereli | reverse complement strand
TGGGTTATTCAATTTTACCTACTGTATATGTCAGATAGCTTCTTAAATCATCTCTAGAACTGCCCATAATTCCTTAATGGGCAAGATCCTGATCTTCCAGGGAAAGGAGTAATTACTTCTCTGTCTCTGAAATCTCCATGCTACAACAAGAGATTAAATTGAGCTTTTGGAGCAAGTAGCCCATAACAGACTTATCAGTAGTTGAGCTTTATTTCTAGGCTTTTTTTTTTTCCCTATATGACACAAAATCACAGTACTTATGCTGGTATGGTGATACATGATTAATAGAGCAAGCTGTTTGCTAATCTAGTGTTTCTAATCTTCCTTTTCTCCTGAAAAGGTTTCCTTAGCTACCTTGCCGCCCTGTTTTTATTAGGTACCAAAGTTTGAGGAGTCACAATGCTAGCTTACATTTGTAAATGCTGTAAAATGCCAAAACACATCCATGATATGATTATAAACACTCATGGGGAATGGAGATAAGTGAGAGAGAACATCATCTTGCTCCCCACGCCTCCTAATAGATTCACCAACTGTGGATCATCTGCAAAGTAGACCCACGAAGCATAATAATTAGCAGTTTAAAGCACTTTACATTCACTAATTATTTAATCCAATCACCTCCCTATGGAGAATATTTAATAATATGCTGACCTTAACATAAGAAGATTGTCCTGCTGAGCACCCCTGCTTCCCCAGTGTGTGCCCTGAGTTGCTTTGCTTGTAGCAAGAAGGAAGCTCATCCTCTTTCTCACCCGAGCCTCCTGTGACCAACAATCAGCATCAACATTGGTTGATGAGAGGGAGGACCACAGAAGCAGGCCTTGGCTGCAGATAAGACCACTACAATGGACAGCCTTAGGAAGGGAGATAAAGCTGTCAGTTTCATTAGCTCCATGCACTAATCAGCTTAGCTTCTACCACAGGAGGTAAGTGTGGATGTTTTCCTGTAATAAGCAAAGCTATAAAATTAGCATCATACATTTTAAAATCTGATTAAAGTCATGCACCTGCTAATCTTAACTTCTCAAACTTCTAGCGTTGATTGAATGTGAGAAATTGTAACTGGCATTAACAGGCACAGAGAAAACCAATTCCTTAGCAGCAGACTAGAGTTCAGAGACTGATTATATGGGTAGTTACATGCAGGACAGGAGAGTAAAAGGAAATAAAGTGAACAAACACAAACAGAAGAAGGAGCAAGAGCAAGAAACTCAAGAGATGAGTAGAGACAAAACTTTAAGAGTGATAGAGATATATTGGTACATTCACTTGGAGAGGAAAATGAGAAAATCATTCAAAGCTAGGTAATAAAAAATAAGTTAAACCTGGAAAACTCCTTTATAGGTAAGATGTCTGTTATCACTGAAACTTTGGAAGAAAAAGGAAACACTATTAATAATTAGTCAGGACAATGAACACTACTGAATCTTCTATCCTATCCAATCAGGATGAATATTCATCCTACATATAGCTATGGGAATGATTGAGCACAGAAATGAAGAAGGATTTCTCATAAACGTGTCAATATAAGAGAAGCAAATCATATCTTGAGTCATTTTTATAAGGTTTTTCCTTCTGTGAAGGGCTTTTTTTCTTTCCATCTGCAGTGAAAGAAACCTAAAGGCCTGGGACTTTGCTTACAGATTTAGAGAAAACCAGATAAAGTCAGATTCTCAAGTTATTGCATACTCACGTAATTGTACTGTCTACATGGATAATTATTATGGACTGAATTGTGTCCTCCTAAAATTCATAGTCTGAAGCCCTAACTCCCAATGTGACTATATTTGGAGATAGGGCCTTTAAAGTGGTACTTAAGGTTAAATAAGGTCATAAGGGTGAGACTCTATTCTAATAGGACTGGTGTCTTTATAAGAAGAGGAAAAGACACAGAGAGATTCTCTCTCTCTGTCTCTCTCTCTGTCTCTCTCTCTCATACAGAGAAAAAGCCATGTGAGGACACAGCAAGAAGGCACCATCTGCAAGTCAAGGAGAGAGACCTCAGATGAAACCAATCCTGCTGGCACCTTGATCTTGGACTTACAGCCTCCAGAACTGTGAGAAAATAAATTCTGTTGTTTAAGCCACCCAGTCTGTGGTATTTCATCATGGCAGCCTGAGCAGACAAGACAATCATGAAGTGTTAATTTTATCAGTAAGAATAAACAAGTAACTCAAAAGCATTTTCTATGCTCTCTTTTATTCAATCTCAGAACTTCACAGTGGTCTCATGAGACAGGTGAGAGGGTGGAGTCAAACCATAAGGGCAGATTTTATACCTAGGTCATCCCAGGAGAGTGAAAACCTGAGGAGAAAAGAAGAAATGTGAAGTGTGGAGGAGTTAAAATTAAAACATGAAGTCTTGCTACAAATCCAAAGGAAGGCCAAGGCTGAGATAAAAGCCGACAGAAATAGCCATGAGTTAGCAACCAAGATAGCTTCTTAAGGAGGCCTGAGCCAGAGGGACTGATTTTGTGTGCCAGCAGAGGAGAGGTGGGACTATAACATGGGTTTGTGGGAGCTCAGGAACTCTTCCTCTTCTTCCTACATAAGGGTTTTCCTACAACATGTCCACTAGAGATTGCGAGATAACAGAGCTCAATGCTGAAGAACCTGGGAATTAACTGGATCTGAGTGCAAATTCTTGTTCTGCAACTTCCTAACCATGTGATCTTGAATAAGTGGTTTATTCTACCCTCAACCTAAATTTTCCAGTATGCAAAATGAGTAAGGTACTATTATTATTGTTTGACTCCTTAGAGGAAAACATTGCCTTCTCTTTTCCAAAAGGCCAATATCCCTGGGATGGATAAGGAAGAATGGATGCCACTTTGAGTCACTAACTTCATGGGTTTGCTTTAGATTTCTATTATAGGTGTATACAGCAGTGTGGGAGAGAGGTGGATCAAAAGGGAGGAAAAAGGTACAGAAAACTATCAAGAGAGAAATGCTTATTTCAACTGTTAAGTAACTTACACAGTTTTCCTTAGAGCCAGCTCTGTTTGCCAAAGCACCCTGTAGGCCACAGACATTGATTGACTTGGGTAAAAACCTTTTCTGAACAAAGAGTCCTTGCTAGAGATAAGGACAATGCTTCTGACTAAGGACCAAATTAACCTATGGTGAATTGTTGACCTTTGGCCTTCCTGCCTGGGTCTCATTTGCAGTTCTCCAACCGAGATAACTGATCACTTTTACATATTGGTCAATCCTCATCAATGGCAGAGAGCCATGCAGGACTAGAGCTCCGTATTGCTTCAGGACATCCTCTTTCCTAGGGAACATTTTAATATTGATTATTATTATTATATTTTATCATGTGCCAGCAAGGATGACAACCTTTAAAATCAATTTGCACTCTTTAGTACTTAGTAAAGATTTTATTTACAGTAATACCCTTCAGATTTTTGACACACTCATCCCTTTATTGAAAGGCCAATCTGAATCTATTATTTTATGACCATAAGTGGTTTCATTTCCCTAAAGTGGAATGCTGCTTGCTTTAAATGTAGTTGAAAATGCAAGGTACTTAGAAAATTTAATTTAAAAGCCTTAGGTAAATGGTCTCTGGAATGAGCTATTTGTATCTTGAACTGTCATTAAAGACAACCTGTCATAAGCTCATCCAATATTTCATTTTATAGCACGAGTTCCATTAAATTTTCATAAGAAACTGGTAAGCACTGCTGATGTCACATCCCTTTCAAAAGTGCACCTAAGCCACAAGCAAAGTTTTCCTCTCGAACAGTCTTACTCAAAAGTAGATTTTCTATCAGGGTCCATCATGTTTATGAACCTAAATTCAAAAGCAATGGAAAAATGATTCCACCAGG
>NW_012148163.1:343259-354213 GCF_000956105.1 Propithecus coquereli | reverse complement strand
AAGGAAGGAAATATATAGGATATATCATATAGCTTCCCACCCAAAACAGATATTATATGATTTTTGTAACCACCAAATGTTCTCAATGCCAACAGCCCTTTGGACACAAGAAAGACCTTAAAAAGGACCTGAATATCACATAAAGCTTAATATTTCTGAGTTCTATTTATAGCAATGCCATCAGTTTGGACTTAGAGCATGCCTTTTCAAAGCACTTTCATTTACTTTCCCACTTTCATTTCCAACATTCCTGTGATAATTTTAGAGGTTAAGTTTAAAAATTGTTCTTATTTTATAAATGAGGAAATAAAAGAATTTTAAGTGATTTATGTAATCATAACCATCTAGTACAAGATAATAGTTAGACTTGGCTCCCAATTTATAGTTCAGTGCTCTATTTTACAGATGGTAATAAAATCTTAATATTTCTCTATGGAGACTATACAATTAACTACATACAATCTCACAGCATTAGTTGAAATGTTTATTTGAAGTGTCTTAAACAAGTTCACAGAAGTAGGAGTAGATGATATAAGATCTAAGCTTACATCTTTTCATTTTAAGACCAGTGTTCAACTATTCCAAAAAGTATTTTATCTCTATGGTTGAATTAGGTCTGATATATTAATATTAATGTTTCTCATATATTTATTAAATCCATATCTCCCAAATGAGTCAGACTATTTTACATACAGGGGTGGAGCATGGCCTAGCAATTAAAAATGTGGGTTCTGGAATGAGATGGTATTATTTACTAGCTGTGTGTCGTTGGTCTAGTTAGCTTATTTATACCTCAGTTTTCTTATTTATAAGTGAGATAATTTGCGTACCTACATCATAGTGTTGTTAAAGCAAATAAATTGCTTAGAATCATTTCTGACACATATAAAGTTCTTGATAAATTAGTCACATCATACCAGTTGACTGTAGATAAACAGTAGAAGGCAATAACTACACATGCCACATATAACCATTGCTTATTGCACACTTAACTCATGTCAAGTACTGTGGTAGATATGAGATAGCTATAGATTTCCCTCAGAAACAGTTCACATTTTCTATTCTTGCTATTTAATGAAATCATGAATAGCTCAGCTTTTAGAGAGCACTCAACACTCCCTAAAGATAAACCATATCATAATAACTAGCAGAATGTAGACAATTCAGAATACTACATCCACATTTCTACTGGGTCCCAGCAAGAGTTTTCAAAATTCCTCATAGAGATATTGGTGATTCATTACTTAGGGTAAATAATTTGTATTCTTTCAGCTGTTATGGGTGATCAAGATTCAGAATTGGCACCAAGCACTGAAAGCCTAACTCTCTGTTTGAGTGACTTCATGCTTTGTTTCTCTTAAACCTAGGAGATACATGAGATAAGAATGTTTAAGTGCTATGTTAATAATATCAAGGGATGGAGGTAATCAAATACTGATTGAGTGGAGTTTAGGCTGTGTATGTGCACACCTTGTTATTGAAACACAGTTTTGCAAATCTGAAACTAGTTCATAATTGCAATCCTCTACATACTTGCCCTGTGTTATTTTAATTATGTCATTTTTGGTTTCACAAGTTTTCCTAAAAACATAATTATCAGGTTATAGCAAAACAGCCTATTCAATATTAAATGGCAAAAGAGAGTTGTGCCTATGTGTATATGTGTATGTTACTACTTGTATTACATTTATTCATAAAATCTTTTTTAAAAGGTTTAAAATTAAAGTATTTTCAAAATTGTACATGTCTTAATACATTCTTAATAAAAAAATTTTTTAAGTTAAGAAAAATAATATTTTGTCTAACATGTGGCTTCCTTAAAAAGTCAAAAATATAATTTGAGATGTACAGTGAAAGAGAGATATGCTGAGTGCAGTAACCCTAATATGGGGATCTTGATTTATGAATGTAAAAGAGAGAATAAGAAAGGAAACATGGAAGCAAAAAATTCCAAAACTAACTAATATATACTTACTTTTGGAGCTTTTTGCTTCCATATTTTCTCATATACATATTTCTCTCATATATACATATACATATATTTATATGAGTTTAATGGAGAGAGCATATGTAAAGAACTTGGTTGAAAATGCCCTATGTATCATGCCAAGAAAAGCAAAAAGAAAGGCTACCATTACACAGAAGTTAAGCATAACACATGTGAACACTAGCACTTTTACCCTGCATTGACTTTGCTGGGCTATAGCAAACCACTGTGTATGAATTTGGGGTGGGGGGGAGGAGGCACGGGAGAAAAAAACTAAAATGTGTGAATCACAGGGATTCCATAATACACGCTATATTCCATATCATAGAAAGGAAGCACATACTGTTAATCCTAGAGAACTCCTTTGGGAAGTTCTTTGGCCTTGTGTGGTATTCTTAGCTTGGGCTGCTCCTTTTTCTCCCCATGAAGGGGTTTAATTTTTCAATTTTAGGCACTATTGGTATAAAGCATGCCTCATTAGCTTGTGGGAGGTAACTGGTATTCATTAATTCAGTTCTCACTTCATTTGCTTTGCACACAGTCATAATTAGCTTCCAAATAACTTAGGTAACTTCAATGGATTTATGACTGTAATTTTACTCTACATTTGCTTTTTTACTTCCTTTTTTCCTTTTCTGATGTTCTATAGAAGTTAAAATTTAAAAGGACAAAGCTATTTTGGGTAGTGACTTGATGTTAAGATTTTTGGCATTCAGTTGTCTCATATGATTAACGCACAGAGATTTTGACATTTTAGTAATTCTCTTACTTTGCAAACTCTCATAAGAAGGCAAACAACTGATTTTTTTAACCTGTTGAAAAATATTAATATTTTAAACTGAAAATTCAAACAAAAGGGATTTCCAAGTTTCATGCCATTCGGTATCTATTGCTTCAATCTACACAGAACATGTTAATATTTTTAAAATCTGTTTTCACATGGGAATTATACTGCACAAACAAAAATCAAGGCCATTAGTTGATGTTGACATTATGGTAGATTGAAAATAAAAACTAATCACAGTAGTTTACAGCTCCTTCAATGTAGAGATAGATCTATTTTTCTTTCCCCTCAATCTGGGCTTATCATGTGACTTGTGTAGCCAAAGGACCCTAGCAAACATGAGATAAGCAGAGGCATTAAGAAAGCTTGCACACGGGAGCTTGCCTTCACCTGTTGCTTTTCGAACCCTGTGAAGAAGCCTGGGCTAGCTTTCTAGAGGGTGGATATGTGACCCAGTCACCCTGGTCACCTAAGGCAATTGCCATGCGTGTGAAAAAAAAAAAAAAATATGGAACCAACAAGAGATCCCAGCCAACCTACCAGCTGACTGTAGCCACAGGAGTGAGCCCAGGCGAGACTATCAGAATTACCAAGCTAAGCCTAGCCCAAACTGTTGACCCACAGAATTGCGAGCAAATGAGTTAATGATCTTTGTTTTAAACCACTAAGTTTTGGAGTTATTTATAACACAGCAAAGCTTATTGATACAGTTCATATTTTTAAAAGTATCAAAATAAATCTAAAGGCCTCTCCTTAATAATGACCATGATTTTAGAATTAATTAATCAATGAAAAAACTGATTAAAATAGCCATGGGAAAATGAAGAAATTGCCCTGTGATATAACTTGAATGAACCTACCACAAGGCAACTTAATATATTCACTAGATACCCACTAAATATTCAACATGGTAAAAACAGTATTTTAATAAAACATAGAGGGTAGGCAGATAACCAAATATGGCTGCTACCCTTGAGAAGTTTACACAGAAAAACTTCACTTCTCCAGAACAAGACCATTAAGAAATCTCATCTAGTTCCATCAGCAAAAAAAAAGAAGAAAAGTAAGCAACATGTGTGACATCACGAACATCATACATTAAAGCTTCTACTCTTTATCGTTGGTGAGTCCCTTAGGCCTTCACAAGAGCTAATTTAGTCCAACTTTATGTGTAAATCTAACAAATTGGATCATCTGGTTTCAAGAAAAATATCAGATTAATGTATCAAGTTAGAAATAAAATTGCTTAAAGATAAGCACACTGATACCAAAGAGAAGAGCTGCTATAAACAAAAGAATTGATAGAAAACATTGATATAGCATACCCAATAACTGAAGAAGCAAGGCATCTGAGACCACTGAGAAGCCCTATCCCCCTCAATGATTCCCAGGGCATTATACACACAGGGCATTAGATCATGTTCCCTGTGATGACTTAAGTTTTCAAACACCTGATAAACTGTGTGTGAGCAAGTGCTGTTTAAAAGGTTGCAAGTTCTCAACAACAACAACAAAAAAACCAAACAATTCAAGATGCACAAAGGACTTAAATAGATGTTTCTCCAAAGAAGATATAAAAAAGCCAAGAAGCACTTTGAAAGATGCTCAATGTCACTATCATTAGGGAAATGCAAATCAAAATCACAATAAAAGACCACTTCATTCCAGTAGAATGGCTAGTGTTCAAGAAGTAGAAAATAACAAATATTGGCAAGGATATAAGGAAATTGGAACTCTTGAATATTGCTGGTGGAAATGTAAAATATATAGCCACTATGAAGACAGAATTGTGGTTCCTCAAAAAATTACACATAGAATTACCATATGACCCACAATTTCACTGCTGGGTATATACACAAAGGAATTGAAAGCAGGGACTCAAACAGATGTTCGTATACCCATGTTTATAGAAGCATTATTCACAATAGCCAAAAGGTAGAAACAAACCAAAGTCCATCAATAGATGAACAGATAAATAAAAAGTGGTCTATACATATAATGGAATCTTATACAGCCTTAAAAAGGAATGAAAATCTGACACATGCTACAACAGGAATGAGCACTGAGAACATTATGCCAAGTCGAATAAGGTAGACACAAAAGGATAAATGCTATATGATTCTACTTATATCAGGTACCTAAAATAGTGAAATTCATAGAAAAAAGTAGAATGGTGGTCACCAGAGGTTGGGGGAAATATGTATAATACTCACTCACTGATAAAGGAGTATTAGACATAATTGTGTGGTAAGTTTTCATATAATTTGGATTGGAGACATCAAAGGCAAAGAAAAGCCAGAATGATCCTGTAAGGATGAGTGGGGAAGAAGGAGAAGCATGCCAGAGGAGGAGAACAGTAAATACAAAAGTACAGAGGCCAGAACAAACAACCACAATAAATAAAAAAAAAAAAAAAATCCTCCTCCTTCCTGTAGTGTGGAATATACAGGAAAAGGGATATTAAGGGATAGGGAAAAAAATATTTGTCTTACAAAGAGCTAACAAAGCTAGGAAAGAAATTAGGACATACAATAATATGATTTACAATTCTATCAACCCACTGAAATTTTGTTTTGCTGATCAGGGAATGATAAGACTTTTAAAGAAAATAATCTTAGCAACATAATGCATATTGAATGGAAGAGGGAAAATCTGGTGTTAGGAACACCTACTGGGTGTTGCTCAGTAATATTTGCATGAGATGATAAAAACCCAAACTATTAACACAAAGATAGTGTTAGGAAGGAAAGAGAGATGAAGAATATAGAAGACATTTCAAAGAAAAATAATGGAATCGGAGATTTAGTAGAGTTATTAATAGAAATATTTATTACATATCAATGACAGGTCATCTAAGTATAGAATTAAGATATAAGGACAATATAATTATAAGCCTGGAACATTTGATAGAAAAAAGATCATAGACCAGAATTTAAAGCAAGTCTTTGCTGTTTATAAGAATTGCAATACAAGAAAGAAGTTGGAGAACGCTTAACAGTCTTACCACATCAGTATTAGGACTTCTTTCATCCCCATTTTACAGATGACAAAACTGAGGCTGAAAACTGCTAGTAACTTATTTAATATCTTTCAGTCAGTAGGGAGAGGAAGAAGAACATACTACTACTTTAGTAGTAAAAGAGTACAAATGAAATAAACAGTTCTATGTTTTTGTGCTAGAGTAGAGATTTTTCTCAGAGATCACAGCCACAAATCACTGTAAAATAGAACAAAAGCATAAACTCAAGATAAATTAAATATGCTGATAGTGACTCACAATATCTCATAGTATACCTCACAGTGTTCCCCAATTTGAAATGTTTTTCAAGTTTTTAAGTAAAGTGATATAACACAGGTTATACTGAAAACTAGCCATTGTCTGAGAGTAGAGTGATGGTTGCCAGAGGATGAGAAGTGTAGCAGGAAGGGGAGGATAAAATGGGGACGGTTAATGGGTGCAAAAATAAATTAGTAGTTAGATAGATAGAATGAACAATATTTGATAGTACAACAAACTGACTATATTCAACAATAAGTTAAGGTATACTTTAAAATACAGAGTGGAATTAGAAATGATAAATGCCTGAAGTGATGGATACCCAATTACCCTGATTTGATTAATTCACATTGTATGCCTGCATCAAAACATCACATGTACCCTATAAAGATATACAACTATGTACCTATAATAATTAAAAATAAAAAATTTTTTAAAAAGAGAAAAGAAAATTAGTCATTGTCTAGCTAATATATCTCCAATTTTTAGGATAGCATACTAAAATAAAATGTGCTTCAGTTTAATGTGTGTTCTAGCATTAGTAGAATAAAAATAGAATGGTAATCCTAATTTTACTACCAAATAAGTTATCTGACAATGTAATATGTAGTTCTTAAATTCTAAAACTGAGAATGTAATCTTTCTGAATAAGTATAGATACAATTCATAGGTTATATTCTCAAAATCTTGATTAATTACTTCAGGACTACATTTTCTCCCTCATCCGTATCAAATTATTAAACTCATTAATATGCACACAGACAATTCAGAAGTTTTACAATGTACCTGGACTATGGAAACAAAACTGTATTAGGCCAGGCGCAGTGGCTCACGCCTATAATCCTAGCACTCTGGGAGGCCGAGGTGGGCGAATCGTTTGAGCAAATTAGCCGGGCATGGTGGCGCATGCCTGTAGTCCCAGCTACTCGGGAGGCTGAGGCAGAAGGATTGCTTGAGCCCAGGAGTTTGAGGTTGCTGTGAGCTAGGCTGACGCCACGGCACTCCAGCCTGGGCAACAGAGTGAGACTCTGTCTCAAAAAGAAAAAAAAATTGTGTTAGTGACTATCAGTCAGATGTTGTTTGTATTTCTTTAAATTTATTTGTTTGTAATTATATGCAACCTTTTCTTTTAAAAAGTAATCACAGTAATTTTGAAACTCCATAGATAAAGATAATGTGCATGTCTCCAGACCTCACCAGCCCACAGGAAGAGAAGGAGCTGTATTAACAGTAGGCATCCAAAATTCATGGGTTCACTATCCCAGCTGGCTCATGGAGGAAGGACTCCAATCCTCAGAAGGGTCTCGTGCCCAGGTATTTCTGAGAGTTTCTGAAAGGGGCAAAATACATCTGCTGTGTTATCTGCTCCCAAATTCTCTTTCTGGGGGTTGTCTTCCTGCAGGAAACCTGCCAGTCACTGCCACAGCTTCCCATGACCTCTAGGAAACTCCTGTGCCCATGTCAAGGTGCCACCTCCCTGTTCCCAAAGTAGCTGGTCTTGGAGGAGTCAGAGCTATGCCAACTGCTGTCTGAGGTTGGAAATATGTCTCTCTCACATACTCTGTGCAGTGCTCTGCCATTGTCCTTGGAGTAGCCCAGCTTGTCCCAGAAGTATCATGGCATTTCTCATGGAAGCAGCTCCTTCAGCTTTTTCCCCTCCATTATTCCATTAGGGCTCAAAAATCCAAATAGGCCATAGCCATTTTACTCCCTCCATTGTTCATATTTCTACCATCCCACCCCCACGTATTCCTACAATTAAAAAAATAATCTGCTTTAACCTAAAACAAAATCTCTTATATATAGCAATGTATGCTAATAAATGTCCTTATGGGTCACCAGCACACTGTCTCAGCAAACAGTAAGAAGCTTACTCCCAATTTGATCTGAGCTAGAATCCACTTTAAATGGTCATGGACTGAAATTATTTTTATAATTTAAATGTAACAAAATAACACTCGAACTATAAACCATAAATAGAAGCATGGTTATATAATATGCTGACACATGCCAGCATCAAGGGATTAAATATTATTCAGAAATACTTCCTTCTCTAATTATCCATTCCTATTATCTAAAAGAAAAATGAACCACCGCCTGAAATCACCTGGAGGAGGGCCACTGGCTATTTCAAAAGTATAGTCTGAAAATTGATGAGCTGACACATTTTTAAAAAGCTTTTTAAAAAAATTTTGGAATTCGCTCCCTGCTTGGTTAGTTGGTTTCATATAAATCCTCTTTTCTTTGGATTTACTTTCTGAGTAAATGCTCACTATTTTGTGTGTGAATCCTAAAGCTTTTGGATGTGCTGTGGGTATAAAATACAAAAAACTCATTATTTTCCTTATATCCTTTTTTAAAAGACCTAGGTAATTTGTCTAAAATAGAAAGAGGTATTTTGCTATGAAGCAAATCGAGAAATTGCTGAAGTGAGCTGCAGTGTAGATATGCATATATGCATGAATAGAAACAACCAAGTAAATGCCTAAAGTATAAATTTATCAAAAAATTTTGGTAGCTTCCTATATATAGGTAAACATATAGGTTTGTGTGTGTGTGTAGATAGAAGATAGATAAATAGATGTATATTGAATAAAATAAAAATATTTTACCCCAAAATATATTTCTTTGACATATGTATTTGGAGATGGCTACCAGAGGGCCAGCAAACAAAAGTAGCCCAACAAAGCTGTCTTTTGTGGGGGAAATTTGCATCTACAGAGAATCTGCATCAACACAGCCAGGCCTTCCCTTGCTCAGATCTAGGAAAGACTGAGAGCCTGACACTTTTAAAGGTGTGAAAGAAATATTTACTATCTATTTTCTGTGAGGGCTGCTACCTATAAGGTTTCATCTACATAACAAGACCACCTTTGCTAGCCAATCCTCCTCTTCTTCCCCTCCTACAACCTCTTGCCACTAAAACCCTGATCTACCACCATAACCTGTTTTGGGCCATGTTCTGAGGCTGCATTCTTTCTGTAAGCTCAAGATATTAAATAGTATATAAGCCTCTGTATCCCACTGGGGAATTGGGTCTTCATTCTGAAGCTGTGTATACGTGTTAAATAAATTTGTGTGCCTTATCTCCTGTTAATCAATCTGCCTCGTGTCAGTGATTTTTAATGAACCTTCAAGGGCCAAGGGCCTTGGCTCCTACAATATATACATATATACATTTATGTGTGTATTCATGCACACACGATTAGAATGTTTTTTTCTAACACTTGATTTTATCAAACTTGTACATATATTTTGGAGACAAAGTTTAGGTTCCAGTACTGTCTTAGTCCATTTGTGTGGCTAAAAAGGAATAACTAAGGTTGGGTAATTTATAAAGAAAAGAGGTTTATTTGGTCCACAGTTCTGCAGGCTGTACAAGAAACACGGCATCAGCATCTGCTTCTGGTAAGGGCTTCAGACTGCTTCCACTCATGGTATAAGGTGAAAGGGAGCTAGCATGTGCAGAGATCACATGGCAAGAGAGGAAGAAAGATGAGGGGGAGGTGCCAGACTCCTTTTAACAACCAGCTCTCATGAAAATTAATGGAGCAAGAACTCAGTTGTTATCGTGAGGACATCACCAAGCCATTCCAAGGGATCCATCCCCATGTCCCAAACACCTCCCATTAGGCCCCACCTCCAACACTGGCGATCAAATTTCAATATGAGGTTTGGGGGGACAAACATAAAAACTATAGCAAGTTCCTATGGGCACGAGAATTAACTTCTTTTCACATGCACATAGATCGAGTATTCTTGAGTGTGCTTTTCAATGGTAGAGTTTACATCCAATTTCAAAATTAAAGATAATTAGTCTCTTTTTTTTTATTTGGATTAACAGATTCAACCTCAATAAATTCAAATATGCAGCGTTTTTTACTAATTCGATCCATTCAAGTATTTAAATATACATTTGCTAAAAAGGTTTAATAATGTGCCCTCCAAATGAAAACAATTGGAGGAAAAAGTATCTATAAAACAAATATTCTAGGAAAAAAGAGAAGGTTATTTTTAAAGGAAAAAAGTTAATAATATTCAGGATATTTAACACATAGCAGAAGTAGACTGTGGGCCTGTTTTATTTGAGATGAGTTTTAAGGAAGTGGAAAAAAATAATATATCATGCTAAGTCCAAAATTCTAGAACCAAAAGAAAATGGAGTTTGTCGTTGATGGAGCTCAGAAAACAATGCCCTAGAATGAAGGCCTCAGAAGCAAAAGTTTTTCTCTGATCTTCTCTTGTCCTCCTATCATTTAGTCTCATTCTTTCCTCAGGCTATCCATAGAAACTAGAATCCCTCTGCTCATAAAAGCTAAAACCCATTTTTCCAAAAGCCAGCCACAAAACCTAAAATTATTCTGTAAAAGAACTGGCCATAAAGAAATTACCTGACCTACCTTGTTTGACTGTAGGTCTTAAGACTCCCCATTCCAGGGGGGGCCCTGACCCACACACAGAAGAAAAAAAACACGTGCTCAAAGAGGCAAAAAAGAATCTAGACAGGCCTTGCTAGATTTCCCCACTCAGTCTATTAGCATTAGATTATACTCTTTTTGTGCAATCATATATCTACATGGCTGTCCCTACTTTGTTAAATTTAAGCATAAAAATGGACAATTTCCCCTATATCTTTGAGTTTTCATTCTGGAGGCTCCTATGTATACACATTAAATAAATTTTTATGTTCTTTCTCCTATTAATCAATCTGCCTCATGTCAATAGTGATTTTTTTAGCAAACCTTTTGGGAGCCAAGAGCACTGGTCCCTACATGGTCATCCACTAATAAAAACTGATTAAAACGCTGTATCTGAGGCCGGGCGCAGTGGCTCACGCCTGTAATCCTAGCACTCTGGGAGGCCGAGGCGGGCGGATTGTTTGAGCTCAGGAGTTCGAGACCAGCCT
>NW_012148163.1:297615-342554 GCF_000956105.1 Propithecus coquereli | reverse complement strand
CATATTCAAATATATTTAACAATCCTCTCACCATCACTGCTCCATTCAGACTCTTCCAATAGACAGCACTGGCTTTCTGGTACTCCCCTTTTTCCTCTCTGAGCTCCTAACCCTCCAACATCTCCAAGGTATGCTCATCACCTCACTCCTCTCTACTTCATGCCCTCCATTCTCACACTATGCCACACCATCTCCTTCCCATACATGACCACAGGGATTTCCACTGTTGCTCGCTGGGCCAAAGCTACTGTAGAAACCTGGAAGTCTCGTTACCTCCACCATTTCCCCTCCCCTGCTGCACATGGAGGGAGCAATGCAGAGCAGCCTGGGTGGTAAAGCTGTCCTCTTTCTTTCAGTGTCTTCCTTGTGAGAAAGTCTCATGAAGAGTTGTGCAGATTAAATTTCTCACCTCAGAATCAGACTTTTGTACTGGATTGTAAAAGAAGTGCTCAAAAGAAATCACCAACATTTGATTGCATGGAACTCCTCCATCTCCTTGTATGGTTGATGATGTTTGAAATCAAGAGGGGGAAGAGATATAGAGTTCTTTTTTTGATGATTAAAATTAACATGCATGTACTTGGTTTACCAAAGCTGATTCAAAGTCAGGCTGGCAACTAGCATCTATCACAGGAATCAGAATTGTACCTACTTTTATGGGGTAGGTAGTAGGGGAAAGTATGCCTGCCACAAGAAAGCCTAAGTATGTTGCATACCTGAAAGGAAGGAATGTCTCTACTAAAGTGAGAAGGAATTCAGAAAATTAGTTGTTGGAGAACAGCAAACAATCACTGCACGATTCATCACTCAGTCTAGGAAACTCGACCTAGAGTCTCTAGAGAAAAAAGAAGCTGTTTCAAGATGTTTCTTTTATGTTCATCTGGATATGCATGCATCTCTATTTGAATCATTTAAAAAGATTTGTTGCTATATTTAAATACAGAATTTAGTATAAAGAAGATTATTTTAAAAAGAATTTGTTAATCAAAGTATATCACCATACTTAATACACACACAGAGTTTTTAATCAGGTCTTTTTTATTTTATTTCAGCATATTATGGCGGTACAGATGTTTGGGTTACGTATGTTGCCCTTACCCCCCCTCCCCTCCCAAGTCTGAGCTTCAAGGGTGTCCATCCCCCAGATGGTGCACATCGCACTCTTTGTGTATGTATATACCCATCTCCTCCTCCCCCCCTGCCCAACATCCAATAAATGTTATTCTTATATGTGCACTTATGTGTTGATCAGTTAATACCAATTTGATGGTGAGTACATGTGGCACTTGTTTTTCCATTCTTGGGATACTTCACTTAGCAGAATGTGTTCCGGTTCTATCCAGGAGAATACAAGAGGTGCTATATCACCATTGTTTCTTAAAGCTGCATAGTACTCCATGGTATACATATACCACATTGTATTAATCCACTCATGTATTGATGGACACTTGGGTTGTTTCCAGATCTTTGCAATTGTGAATTGTGCTGCTATAAACATTTGGGTGCAGGCATCTTTTTCATAGTGTCCTTTGTTCTTTTGGGTAGATGCCCAGTAATGGGATTGCTGGATCAAATGGTAATTCTACTTGTATCTCTTTAAGGTATCTCCATATTGCTTTCCAGAGAGGTTACACTACTTTGAAGTCCCACCAACAGTGTATGAGTGTTCCTATCTCTCCGCATCCATACCAACATTTATTGTTTTTTGGACTTTTTGGTAAAGGCCAGTCTCACTGAAGATAAGTGATATCTCATTGTGGTTTTGATTTGCATTTCCCTGATGATTAGAGATGTTGAGCATTTTTTCATATATTTTTGGGCCATTATTCTGTCTTCTTTTGAAAAGTTTCTGTTCATGTCCTTTGCCCACTTTTTGATAGGGTTGTTTGATTTTTTCTTGTTGATTTTCCTGAGTTCTAAGTAGATTCTAGTTATCAGCCCTTTATCGGATTTGTAGCATGCAAAAATTTTCTCCCATTCTGTAGGTTGTCTGTTTGCTCTTGTGACTGTTTCTTTGGCTGTGCAGAAGCTTTTTAATTTCATCGGGTCCCATTTATTTATTTTGGTTGTTGCTGTGATTGCCTTTGGGGTCTTCTTCATAAATTCTTTGCCTAGGCCAATGTCTAGAAGAGTATTTCCAACATTTTCCTCTAGAATTCTAATAGTTTCGCTCCTTAGGTTTAAATCTGTTACCAAGCATGAGTTGATTTTTGTGAGAGGTGAAAGGTGTGGATCCTGCTTCAGTCTTCTACATGTGGCTATCCAGTTTTCCCAGCACCATTTATTGAATAAGGATTCTTTTCCCCAGTGTATGTTTTTGTCTGCTTTGTCAAAGATTAGGTGGCTATATGAGGATGGTTTTATATCTGGGTTCTCAGTTCTGTTCCACCGGTCAATGGCTCTATTTTTGTGGCAGTACCAAGCTGTTTTGTTACTACAGCCTTAGAATAAAGTTTGAGGTCTGGTAAGTTGACACCTCCCATTTTGTTTTTATTGCCTAGAATGTTTTTGCTATGAGGGGGTCTTCTCTGGTTCCATACAAAGCATAGAATTAATTTTTCTACATCTGCGAAGAATGATGTTGGAATTTTAATAGGGATTGCACTGAATCTGTAGATCACTTTGGGTAGTATAGACATCTTAACAACATTGATTCTGCCAGCCCACGAGCATGGTATGGTTTTGCACCTGTTTACGTCCTCAGCTATTTCCTTCCTCAATGTTTTGTAGTTCTCCCTGTAGAGGTATTTTACCTCCTTAGTTAAATATATTCCTAGATACCTTATTTTCTTTGTTGCTATTGTGAAGGGAATTGAGTCTTTGATTTGGTTCTCGGTATGACTGCTATTGGCGTATATGAAAGCCTCTGATTTGTGTGTATTGATTTGGTATCCTGAGACTTTACTGAACTCATTTATCAATTCCAGGAGCCTCTTGGTTGAATCTTTGGGGTTTTCTAGATGTAATATCATGTCATCAGCAAATAGTGAGAATTTGATCTCTTCTGTTCCCATTTGTATGCCTTTAATTCCACTCTCTTGCCTGATTGCTGTGGCCAGGACTTCCAGCACTATGTTGAATAGAAGTAGAGATAGTGGGCAACCTTGTCTGGTTCCAGTTCTAAGTGGGAATGCTTTCAATTTTTCCCCATTCAGTATAATGTTGGTTGTGGGTTTGTCATATATGGCTTGTATCATTTTTAGGTAAGCCCCATCTATGCCTATTTTGTTAGGCGTTCTTATCATAAAAAGGTGTTGAATTTTTTCAAATGTTTTTTCTGTGTCTATTGAGAGAATCATATGGTTTTTGTTTTCGCTTCTGTTTATGTGGTGAATTACTTTAATCAAGTCTTAATCTCTATAAGCCTGATATCTAGGGATGGGGGAGGAGTAGGGCTCTATATACAGACACAGATGAAGGTATAATAACAAATTGAGGTTGAGAAAGACAAAAATTGCTGCCCCATAACCCATCCATAAATTTCATAGTGACTAAATGAACACAGATGTACCCTTGTGAATTGTTTAATGAGCAGAAGATAATCTTTATGATTGTCAGTATACTTGCTTTTTTTTCTTGTATACAAAGTGCGCTATTTATTGGTCATATAAAATGTATAATCCTTAATATGTAGAATATTCTAGGGGATGATGGCATTTTAGACAGGAGTCTCCATCCTCCTTCTTTGCCAGCAAATTAATAAATCTCTCTTTCCTACTCCACAAAAAAATACAAAATATTCTAATAAACCAAATTAATGTTTCTGAATTTCATGATTCTATATGATTGCACCTCAGTGAGACCCATCTAAATATTTTTTCTAAAACAGTGGTTCTCAACATGGGATGATTCTGCCCCTAGGGGAAATTTAGCTGTGTCTGGGGACACTTTTATTTTAAACTTGAGGACTGCTACTGGCATCTAGTGGGTGTTACTGGCATCTAGTCAGAGATACTGCTTAACATCCTGCAGTTGTTGTAGGGACAGCCCCATATAGGAAAGAATTATCCAGCCCAAAGTTTGAATCTGAGAAACCCTGCTCTAGTACCATGAAAAATGTGTGCTAATTTATGAATATTCTTTCCCTTTTACTTCCCCATTTTCCCATTCCCTATTCCAAATCCATTCAGTAGTCTTCATTCCAAATGTTATAGTCTACATGATTTAATATGATCTCTTTGCACTATTTCAGCTTGCGTGGTCATTATTATGGTCCCACACTACCATGCAAAGCAAGCACTGCCAGTACTCATACTTCTGGCCATGTACATCAGGCCAGATGAATGTCTAGGTGGATCTGTGCAAAGGGCATTCACAGAAACCATGAGCTGCCAAAAGGCTAACTGTTGGTAACTGGCAGACACAACTTGCCATGAGGCTCTTACTCAAGGTATAATGAAATTCTTTTTAAAACATTGAGTTCAAGTAGAAGTTACTGAAAAGTTTTTATTAAAATTTATCTTTGGAAAGCAAAATATTAATAAAAATTCTCTGTGAAAAAGTTATTAAAAGTGTAATAGAAAGAAATATTTACTCATATCTTGGTTAAAGTATTTATCAAATAATATTACACTGGTTTGTTTTCTTTTCTTTCTCCTCATTAAAACCATAATGTATAGGAAGCATGTAACATGTTTTTATATGCCTAGTACCTAATATGGCACATGGTACACTGTAGGCTCTCAGTAACTTTTTACTGAATAGATAAATTAGGACTGAATGATGAAGAGACAGAAGTTGAATTCTAACTTAAGCACCACTGGCTATACAACTTGGAGCAACTGAGGTATTTTATCTTTGTTTCCTCAACTGAAAATATGTATTTATATTTGATGAATTACATTTTTAAAATGCGCTAAATGATTTGGAATTAGTAATTCTTCTGCTAGAGAAATAAAAGACAAAGTTACTAATCTCCTTCCTATTCTAAATTGGAATACTCTCCTTGCCCCATCAACAAATGAAGTCCCACAGAAAAATTTCACATCCAAAATTAAATTAACTTTATGCCATGCCAGGCAAATAAAAAAGGGATGGATTAGGATACACACAGAGAAAGTGAGGAAAATCCTGCAAATGTCTGGAGAAAAAATATTTTATTAAGCTTTTATTTATTGTCAGGCACTGTGTTAGAAAGTAAGAAAGCAAAAATCAGCAAGACAACTCTCCTTGCTGAGCAATCCACCCAGACAAACCAAGGAACAACCCAAGAATGCCACAAGCAGGTTTTCTCAATGAGGGGTGTATTGAAAAAGCAGAACCACCCAAGGGGCTTTAAACACACTCCTCATCCCTCATCTTCACCACACTCCATTTCTCTGCCTCCTCAGAGTGACTGCCACGTTAAGCCACTCTCACTGAGGGACCTACGCCATAATCCTCAGGAACCATGAGTGTCTGTTTGGTTAAAAGGTCAAGAACCATTACTGGACTGAATTGAAGAATAAGACAAAGTCAGCAATGACTGTTTGGTTTTGTTGGGGTTTTTATTAATTTAAAAAGATGCCACTGAAGTAAGGGAATATTAATTCTCAGAGCACTAAAACTTTGTCTCGTAATTTCAGGACTTACCACTGTGGTGGTTTGTAAAATACTGCAAAAGCTAAAGGGGTTTTCAAACTTGGCTCAGTATCACAATCACCCAAAGGACTTGGTAAAGTACCAAGGCCCAAGTACAAGGTCCTACCTGTCAAAGGAAAAATGCACTGGACACTTGTTAGAAACCATGAGACAATTTTATTCGGGCTACTGAAGTAGGAGAGAAAGACCTGTAGAGGACTGGCAGAGAAAGGAAAATGCAAAAGAAACTTTTTAACAGTGGCCTAAGGCTACAGTTTGGCACATGGATAACAAAACGTAGCCCTATAAGCTAAAGTTTACCTCTTGCCTGTAGAACTGAAGTTCTAAAAAAGTATTTCATTCACAGGTACTGATTGTAATCCTGTTTATCAGATGTAGAACAAAGATATAATGAAATAAACCATGTTTCACCAGACCTTAATACACCTACACAATTGTTAATCTTTCTCCCTACCCATGCAAATATGTATTTACCTTATCTTGCATAAAGCATCAGGAAGCACCAATCAAATCACAAGAATGTAACTGTTGCTTCACTATCCACTTTTCCCACCTTCCCTGAAACATGTTTCCCTGTCAGGGGAAAAAAAAATACACACACACACACACACACACACACACACACACACAATGCCTCATGTACCCTACTTTGGGACACATTCTCATTCTGTACTGGGTTTGTGTTCCTGGGCTTAAGTCTTCAAACTTGAGTCAAAATAAATCTACCCATGATTTCTCTAAATTCTAGTGATTTATCTAATTTCTAGTGCCTGTTATTCAACTTTTGGTCAACAGATGGCATAGTCTGCAGGTGTCCAACAAAAGCCCAGGACACCAGGACTCATCCTCTCCCATTAGGCCCTGGATACTGCCCCCAACCCATTGTGTTTCAACCGCGTGGGAAATGAGCCGCTGGGTGTACATGGTGAATGAGTGCCTGGAATCTGGACCGCCCACTCTTGGTAGTGGTCTAGATTTATTTAATTCTGAGCTGTTTTATGGGCCACTAAAAACAGGAGTAAATCTCATATTTGCTAAACTCTTCCTAGGATCATTATTGCTTGTTCTTAATTGCTGGGAAGGAAGGACAGGAGGTTAGTTAGGTAGACCAAATATTGTTGCAGTTTCAGTGGTGGATCTTTTGGCTCAGCTGAATCTTTCTCTTTTCAAAACCTTCTTCAGCCTGTACCAACCCTTTTCCTTTCATATGACAACAGTTGAGATAAAATTGTTCCAAAGATAAGGGACATATGCTTTCTCTAGCCTGAACTTCAGGTATTCTTAGGTGACTAAGAATCTCAGGGAGGTGTCAGAGGGAACCCCTCATGAGGCACAGCAGTCCCATGGGGCTCCACAGTAAACTCAAGAACATTTAAAATCCTAGCTCCTCCTGGGAACTCTGGTGAAGGTTGGACACCTAGTGGTCAGAACAGCACACTGGGCAGGCAAGTTTTCCTGAGACAGGTAAGAGAGCTGATGGACCTGGAGTGAGAGCCCAAAGAGTGAAGCTCATAAGCAGCACATTTTTGACCCTAAACACATCCTTACCTTGGTGCAGGCAGACAGGGGAAGGAAAGAAACATGGGAAACAAGATGTCTAAAATTGAAACTACTAGCCAGGAATGGTGGTTCATGCTTGTAACTCCAATACTTTGGGAGGCCAAGGAGAGAGGATCGCACACTTGAGGCCAGGAATTGGAGATCAGCCTGGACAACATAGTGAGACCCCACATCTACCAAAATAAATAAATGAAATAAAATTGAAACTGAATTCACCACCTTCTGAATCACCAGCTGAATTTATGACTAAAAATTATGGTACCTTATCTTGTAAATTTTAGACTCACTGGACTAACATTACTAAAAATAAATTTAACTTGACCAAAATGGGGTTCATTCAAAATCTTGAAGTTACTATGCCTACGTACACAATCAGACAGAGACAACTCAAAGATTAAACAAAAAGAATGGGAAAGCTACTTTCAATGGCATCTAGAAGCATGTAAAAGAGGAAATGATAAAATTGCTTCCATGCAGGTGGTGAATCACAGGATCCTAGAAGCTGTTTCTTGATTGGAAAAAACTACTAAAGAGTCTACTATTGCATTCTTTTCTCCTATCATGCCTACTCCCTTGCTCCCTCTGAACCTTACTATCCTTTGCTCTCATACCTTCCTTCACTTCCTCCTCCACCATCTACCAAAGTTTTATCAGCACTCTTCAGGGAAAAGCCAAATCCAAGAGAGAGCCCTTCAGTGGCTTATACCTCCTGGATCAAAACAGAACTCTGAGCTGTTACTAAGAAATTTCCTAATCCTACTTAAGATGTTGTAGGTTTTACTAAGGAATTTACTTTGGTGGTAAGGACTTATGAGCCAGGATGTTCAGATTTATATGAGTTTGTTCACACATTGGTATCTGAAAGGAAAGCTAGAGAATACCTATCAAAGGTAAATTGTAAAGATCCATTAAATGATTTCCATAAACAAATGGCACAGGATCAAATAGATGCTCCAAAACTAGCAAATAGTGTAACACAATTAATTCCCCCAAATATTTCCCCAAACCACTGATTGGTCTAAGTTACAACAATGTAAGTAAAGACCAACTGAAACTGTATCGGACTACTTTGAAAGGTTTGAAAAGGTGTTTAGACAATATTTGGGAATGAGGATAGTCTAAGAGTTATCAAAATGATCTCTTAGTACATTCAATTTTCCTCAATAGGTTAGGCAAATAATTGGCCAAAGTAGTCAAATTGCATGAAATAAACTGGAACTCAGCATATACTTCTGAACTTGTAAACCTCACTGGTAAGTTGGCTGGGGTTATACAACAGAAAAAAGATAACAAGGCCACTAAAATTAACAATTTACAACTCCAGCAACTTACTGGCCAAGTTGCTAGAATAGAGGCCTTCCTTTTGAAGGCAGGCTCTAGAAACATCTAAAGATGTCTATTATTGTTGTAAAAAGCCAGGACATACCTTGAAGTAACCAAATAGTTCTAAGCAACCCATGACTAGATATAGGTCAAAACCGTCATCTTTCCAACTGTGGAACTTAGGCAGATGTCATTCCTTTCTTCTGGTGCCTTCTGCACCAATACATCCTATAGGGAGAGATTTCTTGGAGCTTTATAATACTCATATCTCATTTTTGAAAGGAGAAAAAATGTTCTTGGAAATAGCTGTGGGAAAAGCTGACTAAAAATGATACCACAGAAAATTTCTATCAAATGATCATTCAGGTTCAATTACTAGACACCAAAGCAAAGGAGACACTCGATGGTATGTTAGACCTCATTCTTCATCACTGTGGTCCATTCATCCATAGACGTAGGAAAAATTTTGATGGTAGCACCAATAAAAATACAAATAGATCCAAATAAACCACTTTCTAATATTAAACAACATCCATTTAAAACAGGAAGCTATAATAGGCATAAAGCAGATGACCAAAAAATTCATTAATAAAGGACTAATCATTCCTTGTGCTAGTCCTTGTTTCACACCCACCCACCCAGTACAAAAACCCACTGGAAAGGAGGTTTGTACAATATTTCAGAGCTATTAACAATATTGCTGTTCCCAGTCATCCGATAGTTCCAAATCCCCAAACCCTCTTGTCTAACATACCTATAAACTTTTCACTGTAGTTGACTTATGTAGTGTTTTTTTCGGTGTACTAGTAGATCCTGATAATCAATATTTGTTTGCTTTCATTTGGGATAACCACCAACACACCTGGATGGACAGTCATGCCCCAGGGTTACACTGAGGGCTTGATTTACTTTTCACAAATATTAAAAGCTGATTTATCTGAACTAAATTTTGAAGGAAATTCTGCTCCACTCCAAGATTTGGATGACCTCATATTATGCTCTTCCAGCTGAGATAAATGTAAAAGGGATTCTATTTATTGAAACAATTATCAAAAAAGGGACATAAAGTATCTAAGGAAAAACTTAAATTTTGCCTGACAAAAGTAAAATACATATGATATTTGATTTCTAAAGAAGTGCTACAAATAAACCCAGATTAAATAACCAGAATTCTTACATACCAGACTCCAAAAACTAAAAGCTCAAGAAATTTGAGGCTTATCTGGTTGCTATCATAGCTGGATTTCTAATTTTTCCCTCATGGCACAATCTTCATATACATTATTGAAAAAGGATCATCCAGATCCTATACATTGAACAACAGAAGAACAAGGAGCTATCCAGGAATTAAAAGACAGTCTTATAAGAGCTCCTGCTTTAGGACATCCAAATTACCAGTTACTGTATTTCCTCTTTGTTCATAAAGTCATGGGAACACCTTAAACATTTCGGCCCCCAAATATGGGGACAATATAGACCTACTGGCTATTATAGTCAATAATTGGACTCTTTAGCACATGGGTTACCCTCTTGTTTAAGGGCCATCTCAGCCGTAGTGGCACTACTCAAGGATACTCAGGAAATAGTAATGAAAACTCCACTGACTATGCTCCTCATTCTGTTGAAGCTCTTCTAAATTTGCATCACACTCAGCATTCTTCTATTAGCAGGATGGCTTTTTATGAGATACTTTTACTCTCCCCTTTTCCTATTACTGTCTCTCATTGTAATACTCTTATTTCAAAATACAAATTAGGGGGTACAAGTGTTTTTGTTACATAGACATCATGCATAAGGCTTTAAGTAAGGGTTTGTGGAATGATCATCACCAGAATAGTGTTCACTATTTCCAACAGGTAAGTTTTTGTCCCACATCCACTCTCCTATCCTCTTTCCTTGGTTTCTCATGTCCTTTATATCACTTTGTACCCATGTGTACCCATCTATTAGGTCCCACTATTAGTGAGAACATACGGTGTTTGATTTCCATTCCTGAGATAAATTTGCTTAGGATAATGGTCTCCAGTTCATTCCATGTTGCTGCAAATGACATTATTTCATTCCTTTTTATGGCTGAGCAGCACTCCATGGTGTATATACATATATATATATATATATATATATATATATATACACACCACATTTTCTTTATCCACTCATGAACTGAAGGACACTTAGACTGATTCCACATCTTTGTGATTCTGAATTTTGCTGCAATAAACATTCGAGTTCAGGTATCCTTTTGATTAAATGACTTCATTTCCTTTGTGTAGATACCCAGCTTTGGGATTGCTGGATTGAACGGTAGGTCTACATTTATTTCTTTGAGGAATCACCATACTGTTTTCCATAGACGTTGTACTAATTTGCAGTCCCACCAATAGTATTTAAGTGTTCCTTTCCCTCTGCATCCACTCTAACATCTATTGTTTTTTACTTTTTATTAATGGTAATTCTGATAGGAGTGAGGTGGTATCTCATAGAAGTTTTAATTTGCATTTCCCTGATGATTAGAGATGTTGAGCATTTTTTCCTATGTTTGTTAGCCATTTGTCTATCATCATTCAGAAAACTTCTGTTCATATCATTTGCCCACTTTTTGATGGAGTTGTATGTTTTTTTCTTGCTGATTTATTTGAGTTCTTTGAAGATCCTGGGGATCAGTTCATTGTTGGATGTATAGTTTGTGAATATTTTCTCCCATTCTGTAGGTTGTCCATGCACTCTGTTGATTATTTCCTTTGCTGTATAGAAGCTTTTTAATTTAACTAAGTCCCACTATTTATTTTTGTTGTTGCTGTAATTGCCTTTGGGTTCTTAGTCATAAATTCTTTGCCTAGGCTGAAATCTAGAAGAATTTTGCCTACATTTTCTTCTAGAATTGTTATGGTTTCACGTCTTACATTTAAGTCTTTAATCCATCTTGAATTAATTTTTGTATATGGTAAGAGATAGGAATCCAGTTTCATTCCTCTGCATGTGGCTATCCAGTTTTCCCAGAACCATTTATTGAATAGGGTGTCCTTTTCCCAGTGTATGTTGTTGTCTTCTTTGTCAAAGATCAGTTGGCTGTAGGTAGATGGTTTTATTTCTAGGTTCTCTATTCTGTTCCATTGGTCTATGTCTCTACTTTTTTACCAATAACATGCTGTTTTGGTTACTATAGCCTTGTAATATAATTTGAAGTAAGGTAATGTGATGTTTCCAAATTTGTTCTTTTTACTTAAGATTGCTTTGGCTATTTGGGCTCTTTTTGGGTTCCAAATAAAGCTTAGGATTATTTTTTCTAGATCTGTAAAATATGATGCTGGTATTTTGATGGGGATTGCACTGAATCTGTAAATCACTTTGGGCAGTATGGTCATTTTAACGATATTGATTCTATCTATCCATGAATAGGGAATTTTTTTCCATTTGTTTGAGTCATCTGAGATTTCTTTCATCAGTATTCTGTAGTCCTCCTTGTAGAGGTCTTTAATCTCCTTGGTTAAGTATATTTCCGAAGTATTTTATATTCTTTGTAGCTATGGTAAATCGTATTGAGTCTTTATTTGACTCTCCACTTTACTGTTATTAGTATATAGAAATGCTACTGATTTATGTACATTGATTTTGTAACCTGAGACTTTGCTGAATTTATTTATCAATTCCAGGAGTCTATTGGTGGAGTCTTTAGGGTTTTCTTAACACAAAATCATATCATCAGAAAACAAGGATAGTTGGACCTCCTCTTTCCCAATTTGGTTGCCCTTTATTTCTTTCTCTTGCCTGATTGCTCTGGCTAGAACTTCCGATACTATGTTGAATAGAAGTGGTGACAGTGGGCAACCATGTTTTGTTCCAGTTCTTTGGGGGAATGCTTTCAAATTTCCCCCCTTCAGTATGATGTTGGCTGTGGGTTTGTCATATATGGCTTTTATAATTTTGAGTATGTTCCTTCTATGCCTAGTTTGTTGAGGATTTTTATCATGAAAGTGTGCTGGATTTTATCAAGTGACTTTTCTGTATCTATTGAGATGATCATGTGGTCTTTTTTTTTGTTTCTGTTTATGTGGTGAATCACATTTATTGATTTGTATATGTTAAACCATCCTTGGGATGAAACCTACATGATCATGGTTAATTATCTTTTTGATGCACTATCGAATTTGGCTTGCTAATATTTTCTTGAGGTTTTTTGAATCTATGTTCATAACGGATATTGGGCTGTCATTTTCTTTTTGTGTTGCGTCCTCTCCTGGCTTTGGTATCAGGGTGATACTGGCTTCATAGAATTAGATAGGATTCCCTTCTTCTCAATGTTATGGACTAGATTCTGTAGGATAGGTACCAGTTCTTCTTTGTAGGTCTTGTAGAATTCAGCTGTGTATCCATCTAGTCCAGGGCTTTTTTTTGTTGGAAGATTTTTTATTACTGCTTTGATCTCACTGCTCACTATTTGTCTGTTCAGGATTTCTATTTCTTTCTGATTTAGGCATGGGAGGTTGTGTGTTTCCAAGAATTTATCCATTTGCTCTATGTTTTCTAGTTTGTGTGCATAGAGGTTTTCATAGTATTCATGGACAATATTTTGTATTTCTGCAGTATCAGTTGTAATGTCTACTTTTTCATTTCTGATTGAGGTTATTTGAGTCGTTTCTCTTCTATTTCTGGTTAATCTGGCTAGTGGTCTATTGATTTTGTCTACCTTTTCAAAGAACCAATTTATTATTTCATTGATCCTTTGTATTTTTTTGTTTGTTTGTTTGTTTGTTTCCATTTCATTTAATTCTACTCTGAGCTTTGTTATTTCTTTTCTTCTGTTGGCTTTTGTTTTAGTTCTTTCTTTTTTTCCTTCCTTGAGATGTGACATTAGGTTGTTAATTTGGTACCTTTCTGTCTTTTTGACGTAAGCATTTAAGGCTACAAACCCCTTAGTGCTGCATTCACTTCATCCCACGGATTTTTTGAAAGCTTGTATCCCCTTTGTCATTCAGTCTGAGGAATCATTTGATTTCCATCTTAATTTCCTCATTGACCCAAGGATCATTCAGCATTGGGTTGTTTAATTTCCATGACTTTGTGTATATTTGAATGTTTCACTTGGAATTGATTTCTAGTTTTATTCCACTGTGGTCTGAGAAGATACATGGTGCAATTTCAATTTTTTGTTTGTTTGTTTGTTTGCTGAGACTTGTTTTGTGGCCTAAGATATGATCAGTTTTGTCCCATATTCTGATGAGAAAAATCTATCTTCAGTAGTACCGGGATAAAATGCTCTGTAAATGACTGTTAAGTCCTTTTGTTCTAGAATCCTGTTTAAGTCTAGTGTTTCTTCATTCATTTTATGCTTTTGTGATCTGTCCTGTTCTGTCAGTGGAGTGTTAAAATCCCCAACTATTAAGATGCTACTATTTATTTCTTTGTTTAGATCTAGAATTTGCTTTGTGAAACTGGGAGCTCTTCTATTAAGCGCATATATGCTTAAGATTGTTAAGTCTTCTTGTTGAATTGTTCCCTTTATCATTATATAATGACCATCATTGCCTTTTTTTTACCATTATTCATTTAAAGTCTATTTTATCTAATATGAAAATGGCTACAGTTGCACTCTTTTGGTTTCCATTTGCATGGAGTATTTTTTTCCATCCCATTACCTTGAGCATGTGTGAGTCCTGTGGTTTAGATGTGTTTCTTCAAGACAGCAAATACTTGTATTGTGTTTTCCATCCATTTAGTCTATATGCCTTTTAAGTGGGACTTTCAGACCATTAACATGGAGTGTTACTATTGATACATGGGATGGTGTTTTGTTCAGCATGTTGGACGATTCCTTATTGTTTTGTGTTCCCTCTTGTTTTATTTTTATAAGAGCTGTGAGCTATAACTTTTGGGTGTTTTTACACTGGTTGGTATCTATTGTTCTGCTGCATGCATAATCCGTTTCTGAGCATTTCCTGTAGCACAGGTCTAGTAGTGACAAATTCCCTTAGTGCTTGTTTGTCTGGGAAAGATTTTATTTCTTATTCATTTATGAAACTTAGTTTAGCAGTATACAAAATTCTTGGCTGGCAGTTATTCTGTTTAAGGAGACTATTGATAGGACCCCATTCCTTTCTGGCTGGTAAGATTTCTCTTGAGAAGTCTGCTGTTAGTCTAGTGGGTTTTCCTTTATAACTTACCTGATGTTTTTGCCTCACTGCTCATAAGAGTTCCTCCTTTGTGTTGACTTTGGCCAGTCTGATGACTATATGCCTTCGTGATTCACTTTTTGCAATGAATCTCTGAGGTGTTCATTCAGCTTCTTCTATCTGATGTCTAAATCTCTAGCAAGACCAGGGAAGTTTCCTCAATTATACCCTCAAATAGATTTTACAGGCCTTCTGCTTTTTCTTCTTTGTCCTTAGGGTTGCCTATAATTCTTATATTTGGACATTTTATATAATCTCATATTTCTCATAGACTTTGTTCATTCCTCTTGATTCTTTGTTGTTTTTGACTAACTGGGTTAATTTGAAAGAGTTGTTTTAAGCTCTGAATTCTTTTGTCTGCTTCATCTAGTCTATTCTTAAAACCTTCCACTGTATTTTGTATTTCCTTAAATGAATTTCTCATTTTCAGAAGTTCTATTTGGTTTTTTAAAAAATATATCCATCTCTTTAGGAAATTTTTCATTCAGTTCCTGAATTATTTTTCTCATTTCTTTGATTTAGTTTTCCATTTCTTCTTGGATTTCATTGAGCTTCCTAACAAATCCATATTTGGAATTCTTTATCTGTCATTTCAGTATTTTCATTTTGGTTGGGATCCGTTGCTAGAGAGCTGGTGTGCTCATTTGGAGGTGTCCTTTCACTCTGACTTTTCATACTTCCAGAGTTCTTCTGTTGATTTCTTCTCATCTGGAGTAGCTGTCACTTCTTGATTTGGGATTTTCTATTGTTTACATGATGATGTTTACCCCCTCACTCTTAAGGGTGTGTCTGTAGCATATGTTGGGTTAGGACCTTTGGCTTTGCTTGTGGGTACTTTGATGGGGGTCTAAGTTCTGGATGCATACCTTAGTTATGGATATCCTTAATGTGGTAGTTTTCTCAACTGCTAATTATTTGTAGGCTGTAGTGGTGGGGTACTTTTAGTATGTGCAGATTCCTGTCTCTTGTTGATGAGGGAAGATGGAGGTCTTTGAAGTCCTTTCTCTTTCCCCAGCCCTGTGGTCTTCTTAACAATGTGAATTATGTTGGGATGCCCAGTTTAATCTCTGAGACAGTAGATGTTGCATGTGGGTATGAGTAAAACCACACCCTTTATGACTGAATCAGTAAATGCTGTAATGGGCTATACAAGTTGTCCTCCCTGCCAGTAGATGGTGTTTGCAGGGAAGACCCAGAAGCAGTGTTGTTTTTTGGGACCTGTGACCAGCTCTAGTCCATCAGGAGAAGCACTCAAATGCCCTAGGCAGGGGGTGGGGCCCTGGAGCTCCCAGGGGACTCTTTATTCTCCACCACAGCAGACTTGGGTAGAGGAGTGAAGCTGGGTGGGGATGGGTTGAGTGAGCCTACCTTTGAGCTCCACAAAGGCAGGCACAAGAGCTGTTTCAGTGGGGGTCAAGGGTCAGCCCCCAGGCAGCTGGGGAAAGCCACCAAGAAGGGGCTGAAGCAGCCCCACCAAGCCAGAAAGTCTTCTCATGGGGGAGGGGCCATCTGGGATTCACAGACTGGCTAAAGGGAGTGGGTTTCACTCTTCTTCCTCCTCCTCTGTCCTGAGGTCTCCTTCTAGTATTTGGATATAAGCAGAAGCCCAAACTAGCTAAGCTCACCAGCAATGGTTCCACAGGCTGGAAGTTTCCCTGCCCAGGATCCCACCCCAGACTGAAAGCGTGACTTTCCTGTGGGGGGAGGGGTGCTCCATGAGTACTCTGTGGCTCAGACCCACACTGCACTCTCCTTTCAATTCTGCCCATATGGGCTCCCTTGTCTCCCAAGATTAGTTCACAAATCTCTCCTCTGTGCACCCAAGCAACACAATCAAGTCCTGGAGGTATGGGATCTGACCTTTGGTCCTGTCCCATGGTCCCCCACATTCAATCCTTGATCATGCCAGGGGAAGCATGCTGGTCTAGAGTTGCCTGTGGAGTGCTTAAGCAGATTTAATATCCCTCTGCTTTTGGGTTATGCCCTGCTCTGCTGGAGCAGCCAGGTGAGCAGTACCAGGAGCTCAGAGTCTGATCCCCGCCTTGGTCCTCTGCAGGTCTCTGAGAGGAAAGGTGTGAGCCTCACTCTCTGTGGAAGCCTTGTTGTGCTGGATGTGCCAACAGAGGGAAAGCAGCCACTCCTGAGAGCCCCAGCTCAATCATCCTTTGCGGTACCTGTGCCACTCATCAGCAGTGGACAGGGGAGAAAAGGGGGAGGAAAAGAGTCTGAATGGAGGAGAACTGGCACTGTAGTCATCTTTGTTCCTCTCCCTGGATGGCAGCCTGCCTGGAATGTCCAAGCTCTGGGATCACAGAGTCACCCTGGACCCACTGGCCCCTGTGGCCACTGCATTCTGAGCAGGAGTTAGGAAATGCTTGTGTGGGAACAAGTGACAGGAAAACTGAAGAACTGAAGCTCCATGGGTAGGACAAAGGCACATTATGCGTGGAGAAGCAGTATGGTGCTCGCCACCTCAGCTCAGGTCTACGGTGATGGGAAGTAATCCAAGAGGGTTGGCAGCCCAGTGCTTTGTTTTCAAGAAGCTCCCAGTTCACTGGAGGCAGCAGCTTTTTGGTTTCTGAGGGTAAAGAACCTTTCTAGCAGCTTAGGAACCTGCTAACTACCATAGGTATGAGGGAAGAAGAAACAAAACCCCCATCTATCCTTTCCAGGGGACTCCAAGTTTCTCAGGGGTCGATCTCTGCCAATATCTTGCTTCTTCTTGTTCTGCTCTGCAACTTCTTCCTATTGAATTTCTGGTAGGTTCTGGCACTTCTCCCTCAGAATTACACCTGAGTTATATCTTTTTTCATCTAAAACTGTTCCTTCTTTCTGAGATTATCTGGTGACCAATGTCCCTAGTCAGCCATTTTGGGGAAAATATCATTTTAATACGCTTAATCCCACTACCTTGAAGCTTAAAGTGACTGGTGAGATACCCCTTGATTATATATCACTAACAGAACAGCTCTTGATGGCAAGGCAAGATTTGCAAGAAACACCACTGGGGAATGCTGACATTATTTGATCCACAGATGGATCATATCTAAAGGATTAATCTGAGAAATATTAGATGGGCTATGTTGTTGTGTCCTTTGTGGATGTTATAGAAAGTAACCCATTACCTAGGGTAAGATTAGCTCAGCTGACTGAATTAATAGTGCTCACTAGAGATTGTTGATTGGTCAAAGGTCAGATAGCAAATATTTACACTGACAGCTCCTATACCTTTCGTGTAGCTCACAACTTTGGAATGTTATTTAACCTCTTCTGGATTCCTATTAAGCATGGATCTCAGGTCTCTGATTGTTTAGAGTTCATTCAATTACCAAAAAAAATGGCTATTATTAAGATTCCTGAACATTTCTAAACTGACTCTGGACAGAGTAAGGGAAACCATTTTGCTGATGTGGCAGCAAGAAAACCTACCTTATCACCAGTATCAGATCAAACTATAAGAGTAGCCATGCTTAAATTGAGCCCAATTGAAGGAGAACTCCAATATGCTCAAGAAAGAGCCTCAGAAAATAAAAATTAACAAAGCAGGGGGGATATTTTTCACCTTCTTGTAATCTCTGGTATGGACTCAAAGACAAACCTATTTTGTCTATGGTATTTCAATTACCTATGTTACAACACATCAGTAAGCTTACACATTGGACATCTGAAAAAAATGATTACTTGAGGAAAATAATACTATTAGAATCCTTCACCCACAGTAGCTTATAAGGTTTATGCTAAATGCCCAATTTTCCCCAAACATAATCAAAGAAAGCCCTTCATGGGTCAGAGGGGTACTTTCTTCTCCCTGCTGGACCCTTTGATATTTGGCAAAGGGATTTTATCTAATTATCTCCTGTTCAGGGATATACATACACATTAGTTATGATTTACATGGTTTCCCATTGGGTTAAAGCATCCCCACGCAGAAGAGCTACAGTGCAAACCATAGGAAAATGTCTATTGAAACAATAATTCCCTCTGGGAAAATTCCTTCCGAATTCCATAGTGATAGAGGAATTCATTTTATTGGAGAGATGGTACATTCAATTTGTAAAATCTGGCCCTTCAACACTTCCATTGCACATAATCTTCTGGTTTGGTGGAACACACAAATGTAATAATAAAAAGCTGGCAAAATTTACAGAAGCTTTTCATATTACTTGGCCCAAAGCTCTTCTATTGGTATTGCTAAACCTACAAGCAACCCCTTTTGGAAAACATCAACTAACTCCTTATGATATAATTACAAGGCAACCCATGCAATTAGATGGTAGAATATATGAACCGACCTTGTTAAAAGGAGGTATACTTTATTACTGTCAAGACTTAACTAATCTTCTCTCTCAAAAGACTAAGTTGATAAAAGATTCCCTTCACAGCATAGTCCTGGGAGATGAAGACCTCAAACATCATGACCTCAAACCAGGTGACTACTTTTATTGGAAAAGACATCAGCTAAAGGACTCTCTTGCCCTCACTAAAAGTGACCTTATCAGGTACCATTGACTAATGATTATGCAGCTAAACTCAAAGGATTTGACCCTTTTATTCACATTTCTCATTTAAAGAAAGCCCCAACTACTAAATGTACTTCTAGAAACCATTGTTTAAAGACTTCAAAGCCTCCTGATTCCTCTAAGGAAAGAAGACAATGATGACAGTATAGACAGCATATCCCAGGATACGAGACCTGGCCTGTACAATAAATTTCTTCTATATATGCCTTTTACTCTCATACTTTCGTCTTATAATATCTGAGTGTTTAATGACATCCCCTCCTTTATTTGATCCCTTCACTACATATTGGGAAATTGGAATTTGATTGATATGAAAATGTGACAGACCCTTATTTTCTAATATGCAGAGGACATTGAAACCCTAATGTCAACCCCTTGGAACCAATCTAACACACCTATAGCTTATTACAATTTTTTTTTAGGCATAATATACTACTGAGGTCCCTAATTAAGGAAAAACATCCAGGAAATCTTTCCCAGTTCTATGCCTGGTCAGTCTATTTTTAATACTCAACAACTGGATCTTTGTATTTTTGTAAATATAGATAATCAAGTATTGTCCAAGATCCCTGGGCATGACAAAAGATAGTTAGCAGCAGCCTGTGTGCCCTATCATAGTATCTCTTCCCCAAGAGGATAGAAACCTTGTTTTTGTGGTTAGAAATCTATGAAACAATTTAATGTAACTTGGAATCACACAATGGAAATCACTTGGTGGATTAGGATCCCACTAGAAAATAATGTAGGCACCCACCCAGGAAAAATGTGGAAAGCCCTATTGCATACTCAGACTAAGTTCTATCTAGGAGTAACTACCACTCCCTTCATCTTGACTTGGAGCATCTAACATTTTATGGTCCATAACTCATACCTAAAGCTTTCACCATAAATATTCAATGACACAATGTGTTTGGTGGATACAGCAACATTGGCCAACTAAAGAGATCCTTAGCGGTGATAGGTACAGGATTGGAAGTGTTAGGACAAGCAGAGGATACATATAGTGAAAGAAAGACATTCTCAAGAAAAATCAATACTTACTGAGCTGAATAAGTTAGGAGTACTTTTCCAAAAAGAAAGTAAAGATCGGAAAGCAGCATGGAAAGATGATGACATTATTGCAAAATGGGTAAATCAAACTGCCAGTTACTGAAAGAAAATGCCAAGGACCAACAGTGAGAATGAACTTGTGTCCAAACTTAACAAGGGTTATTAACTATGTTAAATTCAAATGCAAACAAAAGTGGTCCCTAAAACATGGTTAAGTCTCTGAGATACAAAAGCACAAGATTTGCACTTAGAGAAAAACCTATGAATGCTCTTCCTCCTAGAAATTCACTACCAGTGTGTGTAGTCCAATTCACTTTACTCTTACAGCTTTAGCACCTTGTATATATGATAATCAGACCTATGATGTAGCACAACTAGTTGAAATAGAAATTATATTTAGCAATATCCACATTCTTCCCACAGGTAGCCAATGGGCCATGCCACACAATAACACTAGGAACCTCATTTCTGTTTTGAATTATAAACAGAATCAGGAGAAATGGTATTGTCCACAAAATGTTTGGAATCCTAAATTAACAAAACATGGCCTTTAGTCTCTACTCCTGTTCAAATTAATATATAGTATATGGAAAGGAGAATTTTTCTTGGGAAGGAAAGATAAATAAGACTGTGACCATCACATGTCTCACTTACATTAAGATAACATTTAATTTAAATCACACTGCTATTTGGTACAACAATGGATTCAAAGAAAAATTATTTGGGGGGACAAAAGGACACTTACAATAATATAGATACTGATAATCAAATATTCTGGCAATTAGAACTCAATCCTTCTCCAATTATATTCCCAGCTAAAGGGAAATGGTCAGGTGAACAATTAGGCATAATTAATCATCAGTTCACCACAATTTTTTTTTTTTTTTTTTGAGACAGAGTTTCACTGTGTTGCCCGGGCTAGAGTGCCATGGCGTCAGCCTAGCTCACAGCAACCTCAAACTCCTGGGCTCAAGCGATCCTCCTGCCTCAGCCTCCCGAGTAGCTGGGACTACAGGCATGCACCACCATGCCCGGCTAATTTTTTCTATATATTTTTAGTTGTCCAATTAATTTCTTTCTAATTTTAGTAGAGACGGGGTCTCGCTCTTGCTCAGGCTGGTTTCGAACTCCTGAGCTCAAACAATCCGCCCGCCTTGGCCTCCCAGAGAGCTAGGATTACAGGCATGAGCCACCGCGCCTGGCCAGTTCACCACAGTTTTAAACAAATCCAGTCAAAAATATCATAAGGTACAAATACAAACCATTAAAGGGGAAAAAATTACCTGATTAGTTGGAGACTATCAAAATGTATTTTCTTGTTTCCTTTCTATGATATACTATTTCTTTTCTTCACTATCCTTACTCCAATGGACCCCCCCACCCAATTATTTACTGTATTATTGATTATTCTCCTCATATTTCAATACTATAAATGTTACAAAAATTGTAAGTGTTCTTAAAAAGATAAAACTTCAGGTAAAATCATGTCGGTTCGCCGATTTGAATTAATCACCATGAAATGTATATAAAATGGGGGTTTTGCTGCTGAAGGAAATTAGAAATATTTTAGCCCAAAATATGACATTTTGATATGCTGGACTGACTTAAGAAGCATCAAAGTCTCTCTGACTTCCTCCACTCCACTACCACCATAGGCACTCCCCCAAAAAGTTAAAGTTTCTTTATCTTCCTAAGATTCAGACCCAGCTAGGAGAACAACCGTTCTTTTCTTCCCCTCCGTGTAAGGAATGTGACCACGCCTGAACAAACTCTTTAAAAAGATGATGACTACCACTCTGGGAGGCCAAGGCGGGTGGATCGTTTGAGTTCAGGAGTTCAAGACCAGCCTGCGCAAGAGCGAGACCCCCATCTCTACTAAAAATAGAAAAAAATTAGCTGGACAACTAAAAATATATAGAAAAAATTAGCTAGGCATGGTGGCACATGTCCGTAGTCCCAGCTACTCTGGAGACTGAAACAGAAGGATTGCTTGAGCCCAGGAGTTTGAGGTTGCTGTGAGCTAGGGTGACGCCACAGCACTCTAGCCCGGGCAACAGAGTAAGACTCTGTTTCAAAAAAAAAAAAGATGATGTCCCCTCTCTCAGACTCTTTCAAAATCCAAAGAGAACTATTTACCAGTTAATCTCTGTTCCCCATTCATTCACCTCCTTAGCAATTCTTTATTGGCCCTCAACAGAATTTCTCTCCCCCACCTCCAATAACCCATTTTACCAGAAAGGCATATAAGCTTCTAAACCCTATTGGGGAGTTGAATCTTCATTCTGAGGGTTCCTATAACAGGGGGAATGGCCTGAAAAAGGGTAAAAATGTTTTCTGTCTCTTAAAACCTCCCCCATCCTTTTGGGAATTAAAACCTGCATCCCAGCCTCAGGCCAGTGGTCAGAAGGGGCAGGGGAGTGTCCTTTGTTCTTTGTACCACAGGACATGGATCAAGGGAATTGTCCTCACCAGATTGTCTTAGCCAAAGATGGAATGAATCAGAACCATCAACTATAGTTGAACAGCAATAACCTGAAGCTGAAAACCTCCCCTTTAAAAGCTCTGTATTCCTGCTCAGAGGCAGGATGTTGGTACTTTGAGACAGGAGTCAGACAACCTCCCCATTTGCCTGCAAATTAATAAACTTCTCTTTCCTTCTCCTAAAACCACTATTCCTCATTCTTCTGATGTGGCCTTGGAGACAACTGCTGAGTTTTCAGTATCATTCCTTTGTATACATGTTAAATAAATTTGTATCCTTTTCCTCCTATTAATTGATCAGCCTCATGTCAATGATATTTCAGTGAACCTTTATGGGAACAGGGGTCTTTGCTCCCTAGAGTTTGGTGAAGCTTTTGGAGGCTAAAGGCCTTTGATCCCTACACTGCCCACTTGCCCAATATATTTTTTTTTATTCTGACTGGTTGAGATAGATGCTCTGCTTTAGTATCTCCTAGCCCTACGGTCTCAAGGCTGTTAAAAGGAGGGTGGGAGGAATATCCAATTTGATGTTCTTTTGCCTAACTCCTTAAGTCCCCTTGCCTGTGATATGCTACCACATCGGAAAATGGCTACTGAAGGGAAAAAAAAAAATGAGTACTAAATACAAATAATCTTAGCTAGAGGAGATGACATTAGCATGGGATGGGGACTTCTCTCACGTGCTGAGAAAAAAAGGAGAGCTTTTAGGAGCCTTTCATAGGAGTGAAGACCAGAACAATGGCATTTTAGAACTCTGATTTGATCCCTCCCATCCTACAATCCTAATAAGTGGGACCTATCTTTATTAGATCCATTATCTATATTACTTGGTCTTCAAAGTTTTCCTTTGGAGGATTTCAAGCAAAAGCCAGAGGCAATGAGGAGGGGGTGTTGTCTAGTGCCTGGTTTTCAACTTTCAATCAACAGGGCTGAACTCAAATGCATGGAAACAAAAGGCAGGAGAGTTTTTAAGCACTGGGGTGAGCCAGTGGGAGAGTGCTGGAGTTCCTTAGGGGGGATAATGTCAATGTGATTTGGTCATCTGTTTCTTAATTGTCCCTTGTTGAAGTTAGGCTCCTATCCTCCAACAGCAACTGGGATATAGTGGTACTATCTTCCCTGGTTACATTTCAAGGATGGGTCCCAGGTCCTTGAGAAAGACATTAATGGGCTGTAAAATTGGCAAGAGGCTAGAGGAAGATTTACATCTCAAAGGGACAGAAGAATTTACAGTTGTAAATTTTCTAAAGTAAATGTTCTATGAAAAGGAAGGTGAGGGGCATATAATAAGCAAGAAACCTTTCTAAAGTCTAGTCAAGCTGAAGGGATCAAGGCCATCTTGATCATACCTCCATGAGTTTGGTAGTTCTCCAGATAAGAATCTGATAGGTAACCATGTTTGGAAACCAATGCTTTGAGATATTTAGAAAAACTCTCGATACTGCCTCAAACTAAATTACATAGAATGTTGACATAATAACATGATCATATTTCATTTGTGTTGTGTTCATGAATTCTCCCCTTATTCACTATATATGATTATAAAATAAGTATAACTTTAATGGGGAATAAAAATAATTAGAACTCAAACATAGGGATTCAAGATAAAAATATGGGAAACATGACACATACTTGTTTTCCGAAATTCAAATTTTACTAGGTGCTGTGTAATTCTGTTTGCTAAATCTGTCCCCCCTAAGGTGGAAATTATGCTTGTGCTTTCCCTAACAGCACATAGAAATTTCTAATTAAAAATCTTAAAGCTATTGCCTTAGTTATTTTTGTGGAGAAGAATTTCTTAAATGAGTCAAAACAGACAGGAATCTTAAGCCTGTAAGTACAGTAACCTTTTAGGAATTGCTTTTTCCTGAACATCCATTCTCCACAATGCACAGACCTAACAAAGCAAGCTCTTGATGTGCCTGAGGCCAGGTGTCTCTCTCAGCCATTGTTTGTGAGGCAAACCTTTTCTGCCTAGGGTGCCTTGATTTGTGGGAGCCATTTATTCTCTTTTAAATGTTAGGAGCTCAGCAGGTTGAAATATAAATATTTTTTCAACCAGGTTCAAAGAACATGAACAATCCACAAAGGACATAACCAAATGCTGTCCAAATTGCAACGCGATAGGTTTCAGGCCCCACCAGATTTCAGTTTTGTGAATATTTTATCAACCATTTGAACAATAGGGAGCAGCTGACCTGCTTGGCTTAGTTATCAAAGGGATCTGTTGTTATCCTGTAATGACAAAAGTGGGTCTGCATGACAATCTAACAGTAAAAGCCATTTCTTTCAATTTTATCCTTTAAAAAACTGCCAGGTAATTAACTTCACAGCAGTTTTGTTGGCAAAGTAATACTATAGATAAAATGAAACATTCATTAATAATTGACCATGAAAACTGTAGTTAAATACTGTTGAGCTAATATAATCACTAACAGAAAAAGATAGAGCAGAATGACTGTGAGATGTCGGAAAGCAGAAGCAATCACGTGGAGTGTTCCAGCTTTGAAGGGCTGAGAATGAAAGAAAGTGGGAGATCAAAAATAGGAGGTAAAAGCATTATTTATGGTACCTGTATTTTCATATATTTATGGGCTAACCGATTATAGTGTTCAAAGTTCAACACAATTTCCCCTTTAGAAAACACTTACTCAAGAAGAGTCTTTCATTTGCATGAAGGCTCAGACAGGCAAAAGAATACACAAACAGGATAAATAACTAAAAGCCCATCGCAGCATATGAAGAAATATCCAATTAGGCCAGTGATAACTATGCATCAAAGCAAGCACTTTATTTCCACTTTAAGACCTATGTCTTGTCCATTAAATGCTATTAAGAATGACGCTACTGTCCTCTTACAAAGTGACTATTGTTTTTACTCCCCATACACAGTCTTCTATTAATAAATGATTTTGGCCAAAAAAAGAAAAAAAAGATTATGAGTTCAAAGGAATACCTGGATAAATAAAATCTTTCATCTGCAAAAATATCTGCAATTCCTTTTATGCAGAAAAGAAGACAAAAGGCAAAGGAAATAACTTCCTCTCTCTTTAATTGATGCTCTTTGTGTATCTCAGCTTCAGTATCTAGGTTACTCATACAGTCTGAGAAAAAAATCATAGAGGGAGGGAGAACCTCACACTAAAGATAATTTCTTAGTTTTTGCACTTTTATATTGTTAAAATGATGCATGTTTAAATTACTTTGATCTGAGGATAAATAAATAATGTCAAGTCTTTCCTACTGATAATTAAGTGTCTTGGAGCACAAATAGTAATTAAACTTCTCTTTTTTGTAATAAGGAGACCCAGATACTGAACTTCCTACTAAATTGCTATGGGCAAAGCTCAGAAATAGAATCTGGAATTTTCCATTTTTGTTATCCTGTTCTAAGCAGTAGACCACACTATATCCTTAGGAATTATTTTTAATAACTTCTTTTAAAGGAAAATGCATTGATGTTGCAGAAAAAGGATACAGGGCAAGGATATGGTCATAAACAAAAATCTCCAATGCAAAATATTTTTGTTGCACCTATGGTGACATTAGAACATCAACAATCTGTTTTGAACTGGTCCATAATTTCTAGTGCAATTCATGAATAATTGCTAATGTGCTTTTTAACTTGCAATTTTCAGAGCCATAAACCTTAAAATTCACTCTGGAAATGTTGGAGCTCTTTATTTTAAAATGTGAAAAAAGAAATGCCTGATGTCTTTTCTGTATGCTCTTGTTCAAAGACAAACAGCTCTCTGGATCTCTAAGAGTAAGTTATGATTTGGTTCATTACACAAAGAAGCAAGGAGGGGGAAAAAAAAAAAGAAAGTAAAAAGGCAGAGATGAGTATTTGGATGACATACTTATCAAATTAACACAAAAAAATTATGCTTTTCTGATCAAATATTTTAATCACTCTAGAGTCCGATGTTAGAGCCGGTTCCCCTCGGCCCCAGGAACAGAGAGGCAGAGTCACCGAGGCTGCAAATGGCAAAGGAGTTTATTGGCTAGCTCGAGCCAGGGTCCAAGTCCCAGAGCACCAACGCAGTGGCCTCTCCTATGAACCGGGACAGGACCCCGTCCTGGGGTAAAAGTTAAGCTTTTATTCCTTTTTCTGTTTTACACACGACACACAGGTTTCACACGACACGCTGGGCACACCTTCCCCCCTCCCCTCCTTAGTTCATTGGTTCCTTTAAAAGTGGCTGATCGTGTTGGCTCCTCATTGGCTCCTTTAAAAGTGACTCCAAGCCTCGGGATTTTCGCGCCAGTGCCAGTTGTGGTCAGCGTCATTTCGGGGAAACCGAAACTTAGGCCTACTCCAGGAAGTTCACAATTCTATATTGCCCTCTAGTTTGGGAGAAACCAGCTTTTACTGTTCTTTCAAAATTACTGCTTCACCCTGTCAATTTAACAAGGAATGTCTGTGCCAATAAAAGGTTTCTCTTTCAAAAAAAAAAAAAAAAAAATTCTATATTGTGGGCAATATAGAATTGCCCACATTTAATTAATAGAGGATTATTATACTAGTCAAACTCTTGATTTAAGTCAAATATAACCAAATTATTTGGCTTTAAGGTAAAAAAATTATCTCATTCCTTAAGCCAAAACATAATTTATTTATGAAGGAAGATGTCAGGTGGATAGTTTAGTGCCCAAATCCTGGGCACTAAATTTTTTATTATGGATAGTTTGTGAGGTTTCTTTTAAAGCTTTAACAATATACATTATTGTATATTTCTTTTTTCCTATTTAACAAACTTGAAGTCTTTTTCACAAATCTGAAGCAAGTTTGGCTGTAATTATGCTAATATATACATGAGCCTGAAAAAAAACCACACTGATTAAATTTAAAATAATTTTTTTTAGACAAATTCTGAAAGTCAAGTGTTTTGCAAGTGGCCTGACAGTCCATTTCCAGTGCAATCAGTTGTCTTAAATGTAAATGTACTGACTGAAGCAAACTGTTTCATCTTTGGCCTCAACCACAGTAACAAACCAGTTGCCTCATCAGGAACTCAAGGCACCTTCTACTTTGGGTTATGAGGTTCAACCTCTAGGTTAACTGATGGCTGAAAGTACTAGGGAATGACATACCCACTTCCTGTTGAAGCAAACTAGAAATATTTTTACCCCAAAACATGGCATTTTGACATATTGGATTGACTGAAAACACTTCAAAGTCTTTCTGGCCTTCCCTGGCCCACCATCAGCTCTCCCAAAATCTTTGAAGTTTCTTTATCTGCCTGAGTTGAGATCCATACCCACCTAAGAAAACAACTGTCTTTCCTTCCCCTGTCTATTGCAAGAAGGAAGATCAAGAATGCAACCACACTTGGCTCAACCCATTTTAAAAATAATACCTATCTCTCCAGTTAATTTAATTTCCAAAGAGAACCAGTTACAAGTCAATCTGTTTCCCCCCATCCATTCATTCTCCCAAGTATCTATTCATTCTCCCTAGTAATCATTTATTGCCCCTCAACAGAATTACCTATATTTCTCATTTTCCTTACCCCTTTAAAATGAGGGTGTATAAATTTCTGGCCCCCACTGGGATATTGCGTAATCACTCTATGATTTTCCCTGTGTGCACAGTAAATAAATTTGTAATCTCTTTCTCTATTTATCTGCCTTACCATGAGTTGAACTTTCTGGGGGCAACGGGGAAGTTTTCCCCTCTCTCCTACACTGTTTTACTACTGCTGCACATCCAGGACCATATGAAACATGCCATAAAATGTACCTCATAACAATTCTTAATTTGAGACACCCTCTTCTAAACACACACACACATTTACACAGCCAGATGGTTCTGACCCTGTAAAAGACTCAGGCACACATCCTACCTCTCCAGCTATAAGCTTTTCACACTAGAATGAAGAATCTCAGGTTTTATGATCAGATGTCTTAGTTACATATAAGCCCCCAAAAGGCCAGGGTCTCTCTCATGAGTCTGGCCCAGCCTAACTGTCAGGTTTTAGTATGAAATGTCAGTTCTTAGTGCGTTCATGGCTTAAGAATGACCAGACACACACCAAAGTAAGGCAAGCATGAAAATGAGGTTATTGAGGAGAGAAAGATAGGATTATAGAGCAAGAGCAAGATATAGGTTTATAGAGCATGATACATACACCACAGATGACGACCAGACCCATTGTCACAGCAAAGGGAGAACAAAAGGAAGGGTGCTAAGAAAAGAGGGCCTGGTTATAGTCTGCATCTTGTTTCATACTGCCCGGATTGGGACCTCCCTAATGGCTCAGACGTCACCATGGAACCACTGGGACAGTTGGGAGTTGCATGACCTGAGAACTATGCATGTGGGTTGTTCTAGGTCAATTTCCAGACTCTACCTATGCTGCTTGGCCTGTGGGCCTCTCATTCTTTTGCAGTTGGCATGCTAAGTTATGACTGGCAGATTTGTAGGGTTTCCCTCCTCCCCCAGGTATAGCAGTCACTTGGGAGAGGATTAGAGTGAGCAGGACCAAGATGGGGGCCTGGGGCTCACAATTGTCCTTCTGCCCAGGTGGGGCAATTGTACCAAAGCAACAATACTCACTTTTGTCCCTAGGAGATCGGGAATCCCTTGCTATCTACCTAACATAACCATCCCTTATCAGCACAGATCTGCCCCCAAAATAGGCTCCCCAATACATTCCTAGATATTTATATGTAGAGAAGTTGATAGATATGTCCGTTGTCTTGTGTAGATCTAAAGAACAAGGTCTCCAGCTTTATTTTATCACTTTGACAACATAAGAAATTTTGAAAATATATACTTTAGCTTATAAACTATTAACATTCTCTTGAAAAATTCCATTTCTAAATATTGTTTCATTTTGGGCCATTTATCTATTTTGCTCAATCAAGGCTGAATAATGTTACTGTCTAACAAAGACTACATAAATTATTCTATCCCTAAAATTATTTAACTTCAATTATATATTTTTTTTCAGATTATAGGCAAATCCTTCAGATCAGTTTATATTTAGAAAATATATTACATGTTTATGATTCCAAAACTTAGCTTTTGCTATAAATATGCAAAACTCATAAATGCTAGACTTAAATACTGCCCCGGTCCCTTTGTATCTTTTTAGGTAATTGCAACTGGGTTATAGCTTACACACTGGTTTCTACAAAACTGGCTTACAAAAGATGATAAATTTCTTGAAAGTTTTCATGAGATTAAATTAATTTATAAAAACAAATTTTCTATTCCATTGAATTAAAGTTTCAGATATGACCTAAAATAAATCATCAAAGTAAGTAAATTTGGAGTAATTATTGGGTTTAATAGGCCAAGATCCCAAATTATTATGTAAGTTTCCCACCATAATATGCTTTCCATTAGGCAAAAAATGCTTTTTAAAGTTAGATATCATTTTATGAAATAGGAAAAGGGCTAATAAATATTCCTGGCGCCTTAGGATATTTTTTAACTTGCCAGGGAAATAGACAACTGACTTTCGTGGCTGGGTCAAGATAAAAGGATAAGGATGAAAGGGAATAAGGCCAATTTCCCCACCTCTCTATAGTTCTGTATAGTTTATTTTCACATGGCCCAGTTGTAAACTCATGCCACCTCTCTAAAGGCTTAATGAAAATTAAAGCTTTACTTGTTTTTTGTAATCTAAAAATATTATGACCTGATAAGCACGCTAAATATTTTAACTAGAATTATATGCTATGTGATGTTGTGGCTCAAATACCCTAAAATATGGCACTTTGGCATGCTGAGTGCTTTGAACCAAGAAGATTGAAAAGCCTCAGAAATGAGCCTCAGAACCAAGGTCTTTCTCTCTGACCTTCTCCTACCTCCTCTCCTTTCCCTTCCTTAAACAGGGAGGGGCTTCCTCTGAAGTTCCCCTATGTGGCTGAGGAAAGTTCTTCCAAAAGGAATGCAATTGTCTTGAACTCCCGCCCAAGGAATCTCATCATACCACCAGAAAAGATTATTCACCAGAGAGGAGATTAAAAGTCATGGCTGCACTCAGACAGCCTATTCCTCTGAAGGCTGCTCCCTAAGAAACTTTTACTACTGTATAATAAGACAACCTTTGTTCACCATGTAATTCCTCCTCTTTCCCTCCCATAACTTACAGTCACCTCCTCCAAAAGCCTCAAGCCCCAATTCCTTTATGCCGTTTAACCTTCAACCATCTGGCCCCTTCTTTGAGTCTCATATTTTGTATGGCTCTCATGCACACTTGAACATTAATAAATTTGTATGCCTTTTCTCCAGTTACTCTTTTCTCAGTTTATTTCAGCAGACTTGAACTGAACCTTCAGAGGGAAAGGGGAAAATTCACCTTGCTCCTACAGTGTTTACAAACAAATTATATATGCACACAAGTACCACGCTATATTTATTTCTATATTCCCAACACCTACAATGTTTATGATGTAGCACGGTACTCAGTGGATGTATACTGAATTGAAATTAAACACATATCAGGAAATGGAAGGATAACAATAAGAGGGAAAAAAAAGAGGCTGATACTCACAGATTATATGTACTTATGCACTAAATAGTCAAATATGTATACAGAAATAGAGTTTTATGTATGAGAAGTAAAACATGCTTCTAAAGTTTCCAAAAAGCCAAAAATATATATATACTTTTCAAACATTCACATGGAAGACCTGTTTTACGGAATAAATATAGCCTCATCGTGCTCAGGAAGGAAGGTATAATGAGAGGAAGACAGAGCTCAGGGTGCTGATTTACTGCTCTCTTAGGTGCCTTTCCTTGCTGATTTATGGAGGTGCCATAGAAATGCCTTTGGAAGAAGCCTGTTCCCTTTTTCAAGGAATAGTTACTGCTCTGACATTCAGGCATGGAGCAGAGAGAACAAAACAAAATGTAGGAATTAAGATGGTAAAAAAATAATTTTTTTTAGTAAAATACGTGTAGGCATTCCTCAGCGATATCGCAGGTTCAAATCCAGATCACGGCGGTAAGGCAAATAATTTCTTGATAAAGCAATTCACATGAATTTTTTGGTTTCCCAGTGCATACTATTGTCTATTAAGCAAAGCATAAATCTAAAAAAAAAAAGACATACCTTAATTAAAAAATAGTTTATTGCTAAAAATGTAAATGTTTACCTGAGCCTTCAATGAGTCATAACCTTTTTGCTGGTGGAGGATCTTTTAATGTTGATAGCTGCTAAATGATCAGGGGTGTAGTTGCTGAAGGTTGGGATAGGCGGCTGTGGTAATTTTTTAAAATATAGTAAGACAACAATGAAGTTTGCTACATTGATTGACTCTTCCCTTCACAAAAGATTTCTCTGTAGCATGTGACTGTTCAATAGCATTTTACCTACTGTAGAACTTCTTTCAAAATTGGAGTCAATCCAAACCCTGCCACAGTTTTATTATCTAAGTTTATGTAATATTCTAAATCCTTTGTTGTCATTTCAACAGTGTTCACAGCATCTTCACCAGGAATAAATTCCATCTGAAGAAACCACTTTCTTTGCTCATCCATAAGAAGCAACTCCTCATCCATTTAAGTTCTATCATGAGATTGCAGCAATTCAGTCACATCTTTAAGCACCACTTCTAATTTTAGTTTTCTTGCTGTTTCCACCACATCTGCAATTACAATAGTAACAACAAGGATCACTGATACCATAACAGATATAATAATAAAAAGTTTTAATTATTTCAAGAATTACCAAAATGTGACACAGAGACACAAAGTGAGCACATGCTATTGGACCAATGGCACTGATAGTCTTGCTCCACACAGGGTTGCTACTGTTGTGGCTCAGAAAAAAGTACCCCAAAATGAGGGCCTCAGATGCAGCTTTAGAAGAGAAGTTTTTCCTCTGATCTCCTCCTGCCCTCCTGCCTCTCAGTCCCATCCTCTCCTGAGGGTAGCCATAAAAACTAGAATCCCACTTCCCCAAATTGGGTCATAAAAACCAGGATCCCCTTTCCCCAAAGCCAGCCATGATACCTAAAATTACTCTAACTTTCCCTCTACCTTTCTGTGTAAAAACCAACCATAAAAAAATTATCTGACCTTCCTTGTTTGACTGTAAGAAAGCCAAAAGTGAACGAACTAGAAAACTTAGGCCAATGTATACAACATCCAGAGGACTATTATCCTTAACATATTAGGAGAATTTACACAGTAGTGTGATGAATAACTCCGTTCAAAAATATGATGAAATAAGCAACTAAAAGAAAATAAAAAATGCAATAAACTACAAAAAAAAAGATTAACCTTGCTTTTAAGCAAAGAAATGCAAATTAAGATTAGTAGCAATTATCTTTTAATTGATAATGCTGACTAGTCCTAGAAAATGGATACTTTCATATATTATTTCACAGAATATGAAACTTTCCTAGAGAGCTCTATGGCAATATATACAAGCCCTAAACAGAGCAATTCCAATTCCGGAAAATCATCCAGTATTGTTTATAGTGGCCCAAAGTACGATAGTCAGAAGAGAACAGCGGTACTTGACTGTTTGAACAGATCTCCACACTTCCAGAAAATGTAATACCATCTAGCCACAAAAACATGATAGAAGGATATTCAAGCCCATGGAGAGTTTAGTAAATATTTAGTAAATGAATAAATCAATAGCTGGAATTGATTCAATGGGAAAAAATAAAACACAGTATACCAGGTTACTATTTTCATTTAAATTGCCAATATATGTGTAGAATATGCATAGAAAAAGTAACTGAAAGATCTATGCCAAAATATTTATCATGACTATCTTTGAGTGATGGAGTTATTGGAGCTTTTTGTTTTTTTCAGTATACTTTCACAAAATTTCCAAAATTATTATACTAAATATGCATTAACTGATGGCATTAGTCAGGGTTCTTCAGGAAAACAGAAACAATAGGATATGTGTGTGTTTATATGTGTGTGTGTGTGTGTGTGTGTAGAGAGAGGAAGAATATATAATCTCCTCATACATAAGATATATATGTGTATATATATTTATATATATATCTCTCTCTCAATAGGCAATATATAGATATAGATATAGATGGACATTATGGGAATTGGCTCATGTAATTGTAGAGGCTAAGAAGTCCCAACATCTGCCAAGTGCAAGCTGGAGAACCAGAGAAATGAGTGGTGTAATTCAGTTCAAGTCAGACGGCCTGAGAACTGTGATGGCACTGGTATAAGTCCCAGAGTCCAAAAGCCAGAGAGCCGGGAGCTCTAATGTACAAGGGCAGGAAAAGATGGCTGTCTCAGCTAAAAAAGAAAGGAAGAAAATTTACCCTTCCTGCATATTTTTGTTCTATTTGGGCCCTCTATGGATTGGATGATGCCCAGGCACATTGGTGAAGGCAGATTTTACTCCGTCTACTGATTCAAATGTTCATCTCTTCTGGAAACATAACCACAAGCGCACCCAGAAATAATGTTTTACTAGCTATCTGAGCCTCCCTTTGTCCAGTCAAGTTGACACACAAAATTTACCATCACACTTAGAGCAATAGGAAAAAAATGCAAAGATTTTACATGAAGTACTTGGCCTAGAGTAAGAGATCAATAAATTGTGGCTATTTTAAAGCATTAAATATATTAAAAATGAAGTAATTATGTCCCTCTTTAATGAAAACTAGTTCATCAAGTTCAAACACAAAGACAGCCAATGTTACAATAAATATTTACTGGGCATCTACTTGTTATATTAAACCTTACACTGTTATTTAAGACTCTTTTGTAATTATTACGTTACAAATGAGAATTGTTAGTGTCTAGTATTTAAAAACACCATTCTAGAGTTTCTTAAGGGCATGAATGCCAGCTCATTTATTGGGTTATTTCCAGGGTGTAGTACAGTACCTCTGGTTCATGACACATAGGGGTGATCAATCAATATTATTTTAACAGAACTGATCTGCTAAGATAAATATATCGCAGTCATATAATGGCCCAGGAATTGATATTTACATACATTATCACCCTAAGCCAAAGAGGTGAAGCTTTCATAATAAGAATTTTTGTAAGATATCAACCAGAGCTCAGGAAAAGACAGAGTAGGGTAAACTTCCCTACCTTCCATGAACATCTGAACACCCTTAATACTCATGCTTTCTGTGTGCTATAATTTTCTCTTCACTATACATAAACGATTTTCTAAGGGTTAAGACTGCAATTCTATCATTCATGTATGTTCTGTGGGTTGTAATCCAACTTCCTAAGCAGAAATGGTATAAAAATAATTAGTTTTACAGAGCAAGGAAGATCTAGCATTAAAATTATATGGTGGCAATAATAACAATCACAGGGATCACAAAAGCAAGCATACATCAGGCGCAACATGCAACATAAAATCAGCCAGTACCTTGACAGAGTTATCTAAATTTCACAGACAAGACAAACGAAAATGAAGACTAAGCAAAAATTATATGGGGAAATTGAGTATCCATCAAGGAAAAATATCTGGAAATAGGTATATGTGGTTAAAATAAGCAGATAATGGTCTTCTAGTACCACAAAAACATCCCTTATCTTCCTCTTTCACGAGCTCATGCCATTACATCAAAACTGATATAATCTGTGTTCTCCCATCCAAGGTTGAAGTCTGTACATACTGTACTGTTAGTGTGGAGACACTGAGGGAATTGAGGGAATGTCAGACAGGATGGATGTGTCTGTCAAGAAAGAAAGAAAAATCTCAGTTCCTCCCTATCTCCTGAGCTTTAAAATAAGTGGATTTCTTCATTTATCTGTGCTTGAGACATCATGATTGCACATATTGTATTATCTTGTAATGTGTATGCTTACAGATTAAACACTTAGACCAGCATACAGCCTCTGACGTGAGCTGATGACATATAAACACATGCGATTTTTATAAATAAAAATGAAAAGGGCAATCTGCACAGGTACATCATAGAAAAATTACAAATATATTTATTTCTCTACTATAAATGATGAATTGTGACCCTTTTATGAGAATAATTACAGAATATAAAATTTATGAAAAGCAGTTTTTAAAATAAATCCAAGAAATAAAACTACTTTAAAGTAGCAATGTGATTTTATTAAATACGACTTAGGGATTACTATCCATAACCATATGTCACTTAATTTTTAGATAAAAATTAATATCACTATATTATCCTTTTTGTGTATCCTAAATGAACTACAGTTTTTGAAATTAGATACTCCTGTCTAACACAAGAAGCTTTATACTTGGAAGTTATTTTTGCAATTACAATGTTAAGACCATTAGGATTTCAATAATATAATATATAAAAGTAAAATGGGTATACATTTAAAATAGAAAAGAAGTATCCCCCAACTCTAATAATAATAAAGTAATAATAATAAAAAGTAATGGAATTGTAGTTTGTTCACTTTTCCAAATTTGATATGTTCTGATCTTATCATTTTGTGAATGGGAATAACGATAATAGTAAATCATGCAATTTTGGACAATGAGGAGAGATATAACAGGTAGAGGCCTCAATAGCATGGTTAAAAAGAGTCTCAAAATTCATCTACCTCAAAACAAGATAGATAAAATTTGATACAGTATAGTCTGAGAATGTTTTAACCAATGCACCAATGCAGGACACAGAAATGAATGGTATAATTATTGAAAGGTAAATACTTATTTTAATTGTTTCAGAAGTTCTAGCCAAGGCAACAAGGCTAGAAACTCTTACTGCTGAATAAGATAAAATGATCATTATTTTAAAATATTTTGGTGTTCCACCTGGAAAATAAATATATGAGATTAACTGGAAAAAATCATTGGAATTCAGATTAAATTACTTAATTCCAATAAACAAAAGTCAATAGCTTTCATATATTCTTGCAATTACCAATTAGAAAACAAAATAGAAAAAGAACCCACTAACAGAAAATGGAATAGAAAACTAACAAGAAATCTCCAAGACCAATAAAAAGAAAACTACAAAACTTTATTGAGAGAAATAGATAAGACTTAAGCAAATGGACAGATATACCCATGTTCTCTAATGAAAATGTAAACATTGCAAAAATTTCAAAGCTCCCTAAATTAATGGATAAACTTAGAACTTAACAAAGCAATTTTGAAACTTATCAGAAAGATTAAATGACCCAGAAAAAAATAGCAAGAACAATTCAAACACAAAAATAATGAGAAAAAAATGTTAACTGCCAGATGTTAAAATATAAGATTAAGAGCAAATTAATGAAATAAACTAATGGATTCTCAATTTCCTATCACTGGAAGTGTTCAACTGAGAGATGTAATAGAAGGGGTACAATAGAGAGAATCTTATTGGGCCATAAGTTGTTCTGTAAGATTTTTAAGATTCCCACAACTCTAAAATTCTGTGCCTCTATGCATTAACAATGATGATACATCAGATATTTCTGAAAAACATTGTTTTACAGTGACACATTCTTATTTAACCTCAAGTCATAAAAGTAGGTTCCTGCTAAGCCTGCCAGCCTTTAACTAGGGTGTCCCAACATAGCACAAACTGCAACCCACACATCCCCAGGGAGTGGCCCATCTTCTGGTAATAAGCAGGAGGTCCAGAAGCCTAGTCTATCCCCCTCCAACAGGTGGAAGCCACCACCTCTTTATTATAGCCCAGTGGTCCCTTATCATTCATAAATATCTTAGTGAGGGGATAGGAGTCAGGACTCCTAACTTCAATTCAATTCCTTTCCGACTGAATGGGGTGTTAGAAAGGAACCTATCTTGTCTGAAGCACAGAATCTGGGCAAAATCCTTAGCTCACTATGCAGGTAAAGGTGCTGAGATTTTGGCCATCCTCACAGTGGTAAATCTTTGAGGGTAGCTGCCGAAACTCCTTCTGTTAAAGTTCATTCAACTTTGTCATCTAACAGATACCAGGTGGCAGCTATCATGGTTGCCACGAAAGACACAGGCTCCATAGAGGTGATGTTCCTGAAGGTTGGGCCCAGCATACAATGGTGGAGGCTGTGTCCCCTGCTCTGGAGCCACTGTGGATGCTAGGACAGAGCCCATCGGCAGCACTTGAGGCAAAGGCACACACACACACACACACACACACACATACACACACAAAGTGTCGTGCTCAGAAATGGGCCCCTCTCACCCTACCAGACTAAAGCACAAAGTGTTAATCACCAGTGTTAGCCTTTCAGTTTACCACTCCCGCTCCGACATACTCAGGAGCACAAGCCAGCACCCAGAGCCCTTGGTCCATATATTGTCTAGTACTTTCCACTTTGGGGCTGCAAAATCTTACTTCCTCTAACTTGCCAGGGAAGCCACATTTCACTCCAGGTCTAATGCTCGCAAGGTGTCCTCCACCCATCATCTTAAAGACGACAATGTTCCATGATTCCAGAGGAATTTCAGGCTCCCAAATTTACTGTGACACACAGACAACTTTCCTCACTAAAGAAAATGAAACTAAGGATTTCCACTTTTGTCTCCTACCAAATCCCACTATAACATACCCATTTTGGAGGATCTTGTTACACTTCCCCAAAAACATATCTACTGAATCAAACTTCTTGGAGACTGAGTCCAGGAATAGCTATATCTTTTAACAATCTCCCCATGAAACACTTAAAACATTCAAGTTTGAGAATCACTGCCCTATGCTTTAATTACTTTACCATTATCTCTTTTCCCATTTCATCAGCATAAAACAATATTACATTAACCCATTTATACTTTTTATTTCTATGGCTTCAGCAAAAATACCTTATGCAATTTGAAAGAAGGAGAATACAAAGACAAGCAGCAGAAACGATGGCAGTGGTGGTGGTGGTGGAGATAGCTACCAGAAACGGGAACAGCAAATTTTGGACTTTCTTGTAGGAAAAGAAAGTTAGCAACAAGGAGAAGGGAGAGAAGATGGATCCATAAACTGAAGAGTAGAGGAAAACTACTATCTCATAGATCAGTTTCTTCACCCCTGCAAGTTCAAACAACAACAACAAAAAAAAAACTTTACATCTCTTGCTCCAACTTCTATGCATGTTCTCTTCATTAATTCATTAATTTAGCAGGTTATGCCAGGCACTGTCTCATGTTCTGCTTATTCAACAATGAACAAAACAGACATGGTCACTATCATTATGGAACTCACTGTCTAGTAAGGGAGATAAGCATTAAACAAGTAAACATACAAAGTTTAAAAAGTGCAATAAATTCTAAAAGTCAGGAGTGGGTATGATATGAATAAAAGAGAATAATGTGAAAAGGTGTAAGAGAAGGCCTCTATGAAAAAGTGACATTTAAACAGATTTATTAGATTATAGTGAACTAGGTGGACATATAGAGGAAGAAGCTCAGAGTGTTGGGGAAGAGAGCCATAGGCACAATGTAAAGCAAGTGCAAAGGCCCTGAGGTAGAAACAAGAAGCTTAATGCCTTAATGTCTGAAAGATAGAGTAGTTGGAGAAAATGAACAAGAGGAAGAATGAAGAGAGATGATATTGAATAAATACTCATAGATCAAATCATACAGGACCTTGAGGCCATTATCAAGCTTTTGGGCTTTAAGTGCCATGGGAGTTAGTTACTAAGAGGTTTTAAGCCTGGATGGTTAATCCTTTTCTTTTTCTAAAATCACTCTGGTCACTACATGGAAAATGGATGGAGGTAGTCACGAAAGGAAATAAGGTGAATATGCTAGGCAAGGGATGATGGTAGTTTGTATAACCAAGTTTTCTTGTGTGACAAATTGGGTAGAGAGATTATATCAATTACTAAATGGAAATAATACAGGAAGAGCAGGTTTGAGGGTTGGAATTCAAAAGTTTGGTCTCGGACACATTATATTTGAGATGCTTGTGAGAAATATGAAAAAGATAGGCAGTGTAATATAGGTATCAAGAGAAGAAACTCTAGCCTGAGCTAAAGATAAGAATTTGAGTCATTTGCCTAAAAGTGCTACTGGAAGCCATGGGAATGCATGAGATTACCAAAGGAGAGTGTGCAGGGAGGGAGGGAAGGAAGGAAGGGAGGGAGGGAAGGAAGAAGCAAACTAGGATGGAGCCTTGGTAACTCCAACATTAGAGGTCTGTGGAAAAAGGGCCACTTCTATCTAACTAATCCCAAAAAATGTAGTATCAGTGAGCCACGCCAAGTATGTCAACCAATAGATGAGAAGACTAAGAGCCCCTATTGTAGGGTAAAGTGTAAACCCTCAAGTTGTGTGTGCCATACTGTTAACAGATAAATTTACAGCTCTATGTACATCACAGCCCATTAAATGTGGTTCAGTTTTGTATATCAAACACTATACAATAATCCATATACTTTGTATGCATTAGAAGACACTGGGCTTTGGAGAACAATGGCTAAGCACAAGGTGCAAAGTTTAAAAAACCTTGGTGCCAAGCAGCGGTGCCAGCAGCCCTCTACCAGCAAGAAACAAGGACAGCAAGGGATGCCACACTCCAAATCCCAGCATGTAGAAGACTGATTCCTTCCTTCTCCCACTTTGAACTAAATAAGATCTCAGGATTCTTTGCCAGTTCTAGGTGGGGAAGCCTCAAGAAAAAGAAGCTAGATTTTGGCTAATAGGGCAAAAGAGTACTCAGGTGAGATATGATCATAAGTGTACCCAGAGCTGATAGAATGGATCATATGGGTTAAATATATAACTAGCGTATTAAATTAGCTTACTCAGTAGGGTACAACCTAAATATACTTCTTTTTTTCTTACTGCTATCTTTCTAGTCTGTTCTATTGTATCTCCCATTCCTTTGGTAGGTTGCGGGGCGGGGGGGAAGCTCTTATTTCATGAACAGTGGAACAAGAGTGTTTCCTAACGACTAGGGCTGAAATGTAGGAGGTACAGGCAAAAGCATCTTAATAGGACCCTGTCCTTCAAGGGCTGCCTGCAGGGGTGAGGCCACAGCATCAGGGAGAAGCTGTACAGATGTACTGAAACAGGAAGTCGGGGTCATACCTTCTAGGCTAACAAATCTCTTCCAATAAATCCTCCTCAAGATCAGTTTAACTCTCAGATTCTCTCTTACTTGTGACCATTATATTGCATGTAGCCTTGGCTACTTCTTAGCAAGTGATTTCATTTAGAATGTTTGGGATCTTGTCACGTATTATTTTCAACATTGAGTTTCCATCCAGAACTCCTAAACAAGATGGTAACCGGTTAAACAAATCCATTGTCATAGAAGATATTATCTCTATTTTCCAAATGAGAAAATTGAGAAAATTGAGGCTCAGAGTATGTGACTTGCCCCAGCCACAAGTCTAACAAGTGACAGAACAAGATTTACACTAAGCTCTGTTGAACCCCTAAATTGTTTCAGTTGCACTGCAGTGATCTGTGTTTAAGAAATCAAGCCAAGGCCGGGCGCGGTGGCTCACACCTGTAATCCTAGCACTTTGGGAGGCCGAGGCTGGCGGATTGTTTGAGCTCAGGAGTTCGAGACCAGCCTGAGCAAGAGTGAGACCCCATCTCTACCAAAAATAGAAAGAAATTAATTGGACAGCTAAAAATATATAGAAAAAATTACATGGTGGTGCATGCCTGTAGTCCCAGCTACTCAGGAGGCTGAGGCAGTAGGATTGCTTGAGCCCAGGAGTTTGAGGTTGCTGTGAGCTAGGCTGACGCCACGGCACTCACTCTAGCCCGGGTAACAAAGTGAGACTCTGTCTCAAAAAAAAAAAAGAAATCAAGCCAGATAGAGTATAATTTAGAACCTATCCATCATATTAATTAATTAATTAGTTAATTTGCATGTAAGAGATTAAAGTACTGACTTTTTTTTCAACCAGGGTTATGGATCAGAACCACTTTTTAAAACTATAGATGCCAAAACCTCCATCTTAGAATTCTGATTCAAAGGTCTGAGACAAGGTGTGTTAATCTGTATCTATTTTAATATTTAATGTGGAAACTCCTGGGTTAAATATTCAACTTAAATTTAGTATGTTATGTGAAATTGTCTTAGAGTCTACTGGAGCTTTTAATGAATAAACTTGTTAACAACTCTGCAAACTTAGAAGTGGAAGCAGATAAAGGACATTTGTTTAAGGTAAAATGGGAACAGGAAATTATATTGTTAGAGTACAAATCACTCAGGCACACAAAGAATAAAGAGGGCTCTTTCTGTAAGCAAATTACAAAACCTGCACAGAGGCAAGTAAAGCAGTGATTATGGACTTGAACTAACTTGACATCTGCCTGAATTCTGTCTGAATTTGATCAAAGTATAGCATAGGTAAGTTACTAATATACCTTACTCACATCTTCATCTATTCAAAAGCAAAGGAAGAACTACCAGGATTTCTTACTGAAAATGGCATTCACTAACATTCCTTAATGTTGCCTCTCCTATCTTTTTACTAACGTACTTACACAAACATAGGGAAAGATGAAAACACACCACCACCTGAAATTAAAATTGACAAACAACTTAAAGCTAACATCTCAAAAGAATCTCCACAAGGCACAGGAGAGATTAATTCAGTGGAAATGGAATGCCTAAGTACATTTTTTTTCCTCAGCCTGTCCTCCAAGCATAATTCTGAGAAGTGGATTCAGTCATGACTCAAATGGACAAAGAGACTGAAAAATAACAATCCAACATCTTGCCTATTGAAAAAGAATTTGGGTAGATACCACCTCTTTCAAAAATGAGTAAGGAGAAAAGAACCAACATGAGACCTATAAAATATTATTTCTCAATAAACTTAAGATTGTTGATTTTTTCTAAATACCATTTTATCTGTATCCCACACGTTTTGATATGTATTTTTATTATTGTTTAGTTCTAAAAAGTTTGCAACTCATGAGAATGAGTTTTCAGTTTCCAAACACTTTTTTTATTCTATTTTCCTTTTATTAATTTCTAATTAAATTGTTTTAAGATATGGGAAAATGCTCCAAATGATGTCCAGTTTTTGAAATTTGTTGAGACTACTTAAGAGCTAATATGTGGTCAATGTGTACTTGAAAAAATATGTTTTATCTTGCATGTTTGATTCTTATGATTTATCTTTAGGTCAATATTATTGACCTATAGGCAGTTCAGAGATAACATAAAGCAGAAAAATTACAAAACCCCATAATACCAAGAGTAAACAGGAAAGTTAAACTATGGACCAGACAACCTAGTTTCAGATTTCAGAGGGAACATGGCCCTACCAACAACTTAATTTTGGACTCCTATCCTCTAAAACTGAGACAACAAATTTCCGTTGCTCTAAGTCACCCAGTTTGTGGTACTATGCTCCATCAGCCCTAGGAAATTAACACAGAGATGTTTGCAGATACTCCTTAGTGAACATAAAGAGTCCACAATAGCATCAAAATGCAGAAAAATTCAAAATAATATTTTTAAATTAAAAGTGGGATGAAGATCTAGCTAGAAACACTGAATGTCAGAATAAAATTGAGTGAAAAATTAGAATCCATTTGTACTCATTGCTGCTTAGCCCTGAAAAGTCAAAAATGATCCAGAATGGTATTTTAGTATTTTTAAATTCCTAAATTTAGTAGAGTGAAAATTTAGTAAACAATTAGTCTTTGTCTAATGTATGCCTGTCCTCTTTGCTCTTAGAAATTCCTTTTAATGCATTAAGTATGTATGGTACCCTTATTAAATCTTAAATTACCTAGTGAGCATATATGTGTGTGTGTGTGTGTGTGTGTGTGTGTGTGTGTGTGTGTGTGTATGTATGTGTGTATTAATATATAGCCACATAAAACTTGAAGAAGGTCAACCAAGCTTTTCCTTTGGATATCAAGTCAATGGTTTGTTTTATTCTACTCATAATGAAATTGAGCAAGGGATAATTACTAGTGAGGAAGATATCAGCAATCATTTTTTCAAAGGAAGAAAATACAATTTGGAAATAAGAAATGAGTATATGACAAACGGAGCAATTACATTCCTTTTTAATAGTGTATAAAAACATGTACATCATTAACCCTTGTTATGATATCATGTGAATGAAATGACGTCATTTATTTCTTATATGACATCACTAAATTATTTAGACTAATCTTTTAAGATTATGAACTGGCCATTATCAGCCTGACGGCTTTTTTAAACGCATAATTGCATATGATCTTTATATATAAGGATAGAGTTCAAATGTTATCACTTTAGTCTTATTTTTGCTCTCTTACCTATTGAATGGCAGGAAAGAAACTTTCTCATTTTCAAATAAAAATTTTTTAAATGGCAGATTTCATTCTTTAGAGTAAATTAATTCATAAAAGTTAAAACTCACCATAATACAAAAATAAAGACAAAAATGGTGTGAAGCATGCAACCAGTTGTATTCTTAGATTTGGCACTCCAAAAGAGTTCTGCTATGGAATATATATTTGACCCTGCTCTTTCCTAAAGGGATGTAATTTTTTCTCAGGAAAAAAAGCACATCTGTATAAATTCTTTAAAAGAGTTTGAGTTTTTACTTTAAATGGTTATTGTTGCAACAACATAAGAAAATTATTCTCGAGAGGGGGAAAAATGGCAGATTAGGAGTGACCTCCTTGCTCTCTGCTCCCAGAGTAGGAGGTGAAGAACACGGACAGCTACACACGAGTAAATCGCTCTCCCACAGGATCAGCTTCGTGAATCTGCAGAGAAGCAGCGAGGGACAAGCTGCACTGTGGGAAAAAAAAGGTGAACCGGAGAATCGACCACAAAATCCGGAGAATCGACCACAAAATCCGGAGAGCGTGGGATATACTGTGGGGAGCGGAGGGAGGGACGGCCATGCCCCTCGGCGCCGGGGCAGGGTGATCTGACCCACAGGAGGACAACTCTTTCACCAACCTCCACACCCTCACAGGCAGGGAGGCTCCTGAAGTCAGTGCGAAGTGGTAGCACGGGCCAACAGGCTGTGGGGACTAGAGACAGGAGCAGGAAACATTTTGAACTCTGTGGTGCGCCATGCTAGGTCTGCTTTGCGGGGGAGTGGGGAGGGACTTCTCTGAACGGACACTTCCCTGTTCGGACACTTCCCCATCGTACAGGAGAGGGTTTGGAGACAGGCTTCACGCCTCAGGACTCCGCCAGGACCAGATTGGGGGAGGTGAACACCATAAAGGAGGCTCTGCCCTCTGAAACCACCATAGTAGTCACCTCCAGCACCGGCTCTCAGAAGAGGGGCAGCCACCATTTTGGGAGTCCACAGCCTAAAATTACCGGGGCCTGTTGCCCAGGCAACCGTCGGAGTCAGCGCCCCCACCTGTGCCTGACCGAGCTGGCCCCGTCTTCCGTCGTCCCAGAGAAGCCGCTTTCTCTCCCAACCCTGCGAGACAGTCTTTCC
>NW_012148163.1:294579-297035 GCF_000956105.1 Propithecus coquereli | reverse complement strand
TTTTTTTTCTTTCTCTGAAACCCACAAGCGCTGCTGCTACTTTGTTCCATCCCTGCGGCTGGGCTATTCTGCACCAAAGAGACAGCTTGCACCCCTAAGAGTGTGAAGTAACCAAAGAGGCCGCTTTTCAAGCTGTGACACACGGTCATCTCTCTGCTAAGACTTGGTAGCTGGTGCTGCCTGTCATACGGACTGATTCCACAATGGTTAAGGCCCAGCAGTAAAGAAGGCTGTTTTCCCAGCTGGGACCCCACAGCCACCTTGTCGTTGTGACTTGATAGCCAGCTCCTTCCGCCAAAGAAACAGTCTCCCACATTTGGAAGTGTGGAGGGGCAAGGGAAGCTGCTCTCTGGGCTGAGGTTGCAGATGCCCCTTGACTGCGATCAGGCCACTGGTATTTCCTATCAAAGGGACTGACCCCACATCTGCTGGGGAGAAGTAGCAGGGCAGGCTGCTTTCTGGTCTGGGTCCCTTAGTGGCTTTGGACAGGGCTTCTCCAGCAGCCCTTGAGATGTGCACTTCCTATGAACTAGACAAACCCCACCCTTGAAGGAGTGGAATAACGAGGGTAGCCACTTCCTGATCTGAGATGCCTGGTAGTCCCAGGAAGTACCTTTCCCCCAGTCTGGTGAGTTATCTCCCCCTGTGGCAGGGCAAAACCCACCCTTGGAGGAGGGGAGAAAGGAGAGTAGACGCTTTAGGCTGGGTTTTGTGACAGTCCTAGCCAACGCCCCTCCCACACCCCTCCAGGACAGTCTCGGCCCTTGAAGGAAGGGAGAAAGACGAAGAGTCACTTTCCCCATAGGACTAACTTGAACCTGTGTGATCTTGGATCTAAGCAAAAGGGGGCAGTCTGTTGGCTTGGTACAGCTGATCAGATTTGATCATCTGATAAGACCATAACACAACGGTTTGCCCTTGATGCCCAGGCCGTTGTCATCTTAGGGGCTTGTGGTCTTGGAAGGAAAATCTCGACCAGAGTCCTTAGCAATTGCACCAATTGTCACATCCATCAGGAGCTGCTCCACAAAAGGGGCAAAAGAGCCCTGAATAACATATTAGCAGCTTTCTCCTAGCTGCTGATCAAGCAACCTCTGAGGTATACTCTCTTAGGCTCGCTGTTTCCTGTTGCTCTTCTCACCCCTTCTAAAGTAGTAACAGGGCTCAAGTAACCCTTGGGAGTGGCAAGACATCCTGCAAAGACTGAGGCACCTGTATGTCCCATTTGGGGGTTTACAGCTCAATACAAAAGCATTGGAATACCTTGATAACTGACTCCTCCATGCAAAATACAAGCAACAAAAAAGAGAGTAACCTCGTAGCTCAACATAGTACCTTCCATCTCAAACAAGTGGTCGATAGCGGAGTCACACACACAAAGTGATCGAACTCCTGGGATTCTAAGCAAGGGAAAGAAACTCACTAATCTCTGTAAGCAGGAGGTGAAGATAACAGGCCAGAGATAACCCAACAGGCTAAAACTCCACCAAGACAATATAGGACCAGGGCATATCTCCTCAGCTCTGCCCAGAAACACCCCTCCAGAGTCCCAAAATTAAGTCCATTAACCAGTCCCAGCACTACCAGTCCTTCACAAAGTAGCCTGATGAGAAAGAATCAGTGAAAGATCACAGGAAACATGAAAGATAAGAAAGAAAAATCACCTCCAAAAGAAAATATTCAATCTCCATCAATTGATACCAACGTACATGACATGATCAAACTGCCAGAGGAAGAATTCTGATTATGTATTGTAAGGAAACTCAATGGAATTGAAGAGAAAATAGAATCTCAACATAAAGAAATCACAAGAACAATCCAGGAAATGAATGAAAAATTCTCCAAAGAAATCAAAATACTATGGAAAAACCAAACAGAAATCCTGTCAATGAAGGAGGAATTCAAGGAACTTCAAAACACAGTGGAAAGCCTCAAGAATAGAATGGATCATGCAGAGGAAAGAATGTCATAGCTTGAAGATAATGTCTACATGGTGAACAAATCAGATGAAGAAAAAGAACTCAGAAATAAGAGACAAGACCAAAACTTACAAGAATTGTGGGATTATGTAAAAAAGCAAAATCTTAGGATCATAGGTCTTCCAGAGGAAGAAGAAGAAGATGCACAAGGGCTGGAAAACTTATTTCATGGACTACTGGAGGAAAACATGCCAGGCCTGGCCAGAAATCTTGATATCCAGATACAAGAAGTACACAGAACTCCTGGGAGACTCAATGTGAAAAAGCAATCACCACATCACGTAGTTATTAGGCTGACCAAAGTAAACATGAAAGAAGCAATTCTCCAAGCAGTGAGATGAAAGCAACAAACAAACTACAAAGGAAAGCCTATCAGACTAACTGCTGATTTCTCAACTGAAACCTTACAAGCCAGGAGGGATTGGGTCCCTATCCTTAATCTACTAAAACAGAATAACACCCAACCTAGAATTCTTT
>NW_012148163.1:287658-290228 GCF_000956105.1 Propithecus coquereli | reverse complement strand
GAAGTTGATGTGTATCATTCCTATGCATGTTTCCTAAGGTCTACATATGCATATCCATGAACGAAATAGATTCTATTATTTGGGTATTTTAAAAAGTGTATATAAATAAATTAGTTTTGCCTTACTCTTGACATTGGTTTTGAAATTTATACCACATATATGTTGAGCTAGTTATTTATTTTAATGAATGTATAATATTCTATTCTCTCTATAATTGACAATTTATATTATTCATTCCCCAAATAGAGGGCTCTTAGGATAAGAAATAGACACTGAAAGGTTATTTGGAGGTGATATTTATATTAGATTCTAAAAGAGGTGAGAGTTCTTTAGGGAAAAAATATTTCTGTATTGAGTCATTTTGTAGAATATATAAATTAAAATTTTGCTATAGCAAAAATAAATTCAATTCTATCTGTGCTACATATGTGTATGATAAAATAAGCAATCAGATAATCTATGTACGTAATTAACATACAGTAAAACTGGGCACTGAACGAATTTCAGTAATATTTAATACTCTAGTATTATTTTATTTAAACTCAAAAGGTATTATTGAATAGAAATGTTAATTATACTAAAATGCAACTATTAAAATGTTTTACTAAGATTTTTATCTCATTTACGTATCCTATCCAATGAAACCAAGCACTCAGTGATTCTAAATTATTTGTGTTTGTGGCACCTTTGAATCTGACCACAAAACTTCTAGTAGTCAACACTAATACTGAATTAACTCTGGTATTAAACACTCTAAACATGGTCATAGAAGACAGTAATGTATGCAATAACTTTTACAGTATGTCTTAGTATATTTAAATGTATACACCACACTATTCATCTATTGCCTGCCATTATAGTATGGATATTTGGCTAAAAGTGGTTATTGCCCTGATAGAGTCTCCCATATATACCATCAGGGAACATTTTGGAATAATCTAATAAATATGCTATCTTCCTTGTTACAAGTTTGACATTACAATAAGCCTCTTGCCTCTTTCTGACTCACAGTGGACGGTATACCTCCCTCAACATAATATTACACGGATTGATCCACTGCTTTCCTGAATGGCCATTTATAGAGTAAATATGTCCAGGAGGAAAAACTTTTCTTCTGCTCTCTTAGGTCAGAGTGTCTGCTGGCCTGTTAATTAAATAGACAAAAGACAGATTAATAGGAGAAAAAGTTTACTCATATGCAAACTGGAGCTAACAAAAGAAGGAGCTAGCTCATTAAACGAGCAGAGTTAGAGACTTACATACCTCCCTGAGTAGGGCAAAAAAGCTTCTATGGGAAGAACAAATAGGTTTCTTTAGGAAACACAGATGTGTTTGTAAGAGAGCAAATGGAATATAAAAAAATTTGTGATAACGTTTATTTATGCAGGTGAGAGTAGTCTTTCTGGCTGCTTCTTGACCATGAAACTCCCCAAAAGAGGGCATTTATGGTAGGTTTAGTCTGCATCTTTCTTGGAAACAGACCTAAGAAGGAATAAATGGCAGCCTAATTTCCCAGAAGTTTCTGCTTTAGTCAATTAAGAGAGCTTCTGGAAGGATTCTTTCATATCGGTTGATTCTCAAATGTCTTCAGTTTAAAACTCTTCATATAACTCTGGAGTTCCGAGTGGGTCTCCATAGATACATACAGCAATTAAAAACGAGCTGTATATATGTCATAGATAAATCTCAAAAATATGTTAACTAAAAATCAAAATAAATAGGGAAAGTACACATATATCAACACAATATGACATAGCCTGATCAGCTGCTTTCCCTCTGGTGGGCATCACCAACAGTGTCTAAGCTCAGATGTAGCAGAAATAATTCTTACACATTTGGAGGCAGGCCTATAAAAAGATCACAGACTACCTCTTGCAGCATCACACTATTGAGAAGCATGACATTCAATGAGTTGGGGTGATTTAAGGTAAAAATTCAACAGGAACTTGTAAAATTTTGAAGATCTCTCGTCCTGTGTTCTTCCTTTAGGTATTATTCTCCCATTCATTTGAGACTATGAGCTCCTCGAAGCAGGCATCAGTGTTCTATCTCTGTATCCTTGATGCACCACTGGGCACAATGCCATGCCTACCACCATGTTTAACACTTGGTAGACCCTCAAAAGTATTTAAGAATTTAAATTTTTAATAATTCAAGATTCTAACAATCTTGCCTTAAAAATACTACACAAAGATTTAAGAGAAAGAGGTCAAACTAATTTTACTCATTAAAAATGAGGGGAAACAAAATCTAAGACTGGTATCTTGGTATTCATAAGCAGGTTTGTATCATAGCTTTATTGTCACTCATTTTAAGACTGGGGTTATGAAAGAATAATTGTAAGAATATTTCAATTGAGATATTATTCAACAATTTATAACATCCCTTTCAAACTTCATATCAATGTTAATAGTCGTTTTCTTAATAGGAACTTGTGATAGAAGTTTCATCCACATCTGTCACATGCTATTTAAAGTTTGCCAGGACTCAATACCAGCCTTTGTTTATCCTTCTTCTTGGAATGTTTATAACTCTGGAAAATCTCCCTCTCTTCTTCTTTCTCTCCTTCT
>NW_012148163.1:281352-283313 GCF_000956105.1 Propithecus coquereli | reverse complement strand
TAATCACAAATACGATCATGTTTTATCCCTCAACAAAAACCTGCAAAATGCTCCAGAAAACTGATCTATTTCTTATATTAAGGAAATGATGTAAGGAACAGAGGGAAATCATGAACAGTTGTAAGACTGTCTTAGCCATGGCAACTTTACCGTATTTCCTCCCACTATGTGAGTTGCTTTTAGTTGCTCCTTTAAAAAAAAAACATTATAGAGATTGGGACTACTCTAAATGAGAAAGCCTTTAGTCCTAACCCCTGATAAATGTCATCCGAGTCATCTGTCACTGTTCCCTTGACACTGTGTAGTAAACGCAGCAGGACTCTGAAGAGTGACACTGCACTCACATGGACTGAGCAGCTGACAGAAATAATACCACTTAGTCTCAGGAACTAAAGGCAATTTGCAGGCTTATTTAATTTTAGCCCATTTTTCAAATGACACTATAAAGTTGTAAGAGAGTAGATACTGTCATCATAGCATGACAAATATAGAAACCTAGGCTCCAGAAGAAGAGGTGAATGAAGCCATTTGAAGGTCAAGGGATCCGGAACTCAGCTATGCACCAGGCCAGAACAGGAGAGGCTTCTGTCTTAAGACATGCCCCAGGCTGGCGGAGTGAACTGCTGGTGAGCCTCCTTTTCAACAGGAACCTCTCTCTCCACTCTTTAACAAATAATACACATATCTCTAGCTTGACATGGTATCTAAAGTGGTCTGTGCCCACCTCTTCAACTATGGTTGGCCTATAACACAGCCTTTCAGAAAATTCCTTTCCCAAAGGAATATACCTTATTATTATAAAACTCTTTTAGTTTAGACACAAAAATTTGTTTGCCCCTTAGGGATCCTATTTGACATATCAGAATATGTTTTCAATATTTTATTGTGGTAAAATACACATAACATAAAATCTATCACTTTAAGGATTTTCAGGTATACAGTTGAGTGGCATCAAGTACATACACATAGTTGTGCAACTATCACCACTATCGATCTCCAGAACTTTTACCAATCTTCCCAAAATGGAACTCTGTACCCACTAAATGATAACTCCCCATTCTCCTCCCCCAAACTCCTGATAACCTATTCTACTGAAGGGGATCAGATAATGTCACCCCAAAATATGCCACTTTGGCATAAGGATTTTTTGTTTTGTTTATTTATTTATTTTTTGAGACAGGGTCTCACTCTGTCACTCAGGCTGGAGTGTAGTGGTACAATCATAGTTCATTGTACCCTTGAACTCCTGGGCTCAAGCGATCCTTTTGTCTCAGCCACCCAAAGTGCCGGGATTACAGGCCTGAGCTGCCACACCAGCCTGGCATAAGGATTAATTTGAGCTGAAGGTAAACTGAGAAACAAAAGATACAAGAAGGGCATTCTGCCCTTTCCCTTTCTGCCTAAAAGCAGGGCATAAATTTCCCTTTGTAAAAGTGATGTAAGTTTCCATTTGGAAAGATGTTTCCCTGTCAGCTACCAGCAAGGCCAGAGTCAGCACAGAGATAAGAATGCATAATAAACCTTACAAAACAGCCCATATCTATCACGTTTTCTAGTTACCTGTCTACAACTTACCATCCCTAGGAACCAAACCCCCTTTTCCTTTTCAAGTCACTTCTCCACAACTTATCACCCTTTGTTAAAATGGTATATAAACTCCTAAGTCAAACAGCTTTTTTGGGTTTTCACTTTTCTGTGAAGCCCCTGTGCATATACAAATATTAACATTTATATGCCTTTTCTCTTGTTAACTTGTCTTTTGTCAGTTTAATTAGCATACCCCTGATAGCAAACCTAAGAGTGTAGAGGGCAGGTTTCTCTTCCCCTTACACTACTTTCTTTCTCTTTGAATTTGACTATTGTAGGTACCTCATATAAGTGGAATCATACTGTATTTGTCTTTTGTGTCTGGCTTATTTCACTTAGCATAATGTCCTCAAGGTTCATTAATGTTGTAGCAT
>NW_012148163.1:279457-281302 GCF_000956105.1 Propithecus coquereli | reverse complement strand
TAACCCCAGCCACTCAGGAGGCAGAGGCAGGAGGGTTGCTTAAGCCCACAAGTTCAAGGCTGCCATGAGGAGCTATGATCATGCCATTTGTACTCCACCTGGGCAACAGAGTGAGACTCGGTCTCCAAAAAATAAAAATTAAAAATGAGGATATGTACTAGACATGACATGTTTAGCTATGTTTTTATGTTTCAGATTTTCTTTTTCAAGCCAACTCTGAAATAAGCGCTGTTCTTCCTATTTTTTAATCCCCACTCAGATACAATACGAACTCCAGCATGTACTGACAGTCAGCACATTTGTCCTTTCATTATCTGATCCAATCAATCTAACAACCTAGAAATCTCTAATCTCTTTCTCTTCTAGAAGAATCCAGCATATTTTCTTCATTCCGCAAGATAGCTGGGCCATTATAAAAACTGCTTTCTTCCTTTAGCATTTTCATATGCCAAAATGGGAAGAAGTAAAATGGTGCAAGTTATCAAACTGCCTCTAGCTAAATAGAGGAAGACAAATAAAATTGTCCTCAAAAAATTCACGACAGGTCACGGTTCTTTGATTTCCACCTTCCTTTATAGGAATGAATATTAGGTATAATAATAAGTATGTCAAGGTCATGTTTACCTAATTCTAATGAAGCAAATCATAAATCTCAAATTGTTAACCATCTACAGGGAATGAGTGGATCTTTTTGTTCAGAAGCCAAGTAATTAAAATGGAAAAATGTGTTTAGTGTTAAAAGAAACCGGAGTGTTACTATATTAGATAAGGGAACAGTCCATGACCACATAATGTCATTAATGTGATCGGAAATTATGTGGTCTTTTAAATTGCTTTATTTCCCTCAGCAGAATATTAATTTCAGGTGAGTAATTTAAATTGCATTAGCAGCAGACTCCTTAAGATGACACTTCATTTAGTTTGAAAGTTGCTGCTGTTTAAGATATCCCTCGAGTCTGCCATTTCACTCTAGTACTAACTTGTGCCAGATTGTGTATTGTTTCCTCAAAATACCATGGGGGTGTCAAATGCTTTATTGCAAACCTGCTGCTTTATGGGAATATGCAATGTAAATAAACCAGAGAGACAATTCTGTAAATTGCCCTATTTTAGATGGAAAACATTTCAATTAGATGTATGAAATCAACTGACAGTTTTATGAACCAAATGAGTTTGGAAATATCCTTCACATGCACTACATATCATCATATTTTCAGAGACCATATGGTATAAAGTAGATCTACAAGATCTTCAAGGACAGGCAAACTTACAGTCAGCATGAATCTTGATCCCAGTGCCTATGTCTCCTTCACAGGCGAGACAACTTTCAAATTTGCTTACTTGGTAGAAAGGAGGTATCAAAATAAATTTTTTTAAAGAAAGAAATCATCATGGCATTTTCCTTAAAAACAAGATAAAAGCACATTCCTATATTCTTCTATGGATCATCAATCCAGTAACTCAAATACAGACAGACCATCAGAGCATGGGCCAAATGGGTGACAAGGGCTATAGGGTTAAGGATATGTTTACATAACCAATGCTTTTTTAGGATCCTTAAACACCAACTCACAACATGAATAATCATTTGCAGGAGAGTAGCAGTTTCACGCATGACTGAATGAGATTATTAAATGGTTCAAGGAACTTCACACTAGTAGCAAATATATTACACAATTTGAATTTACCTTTGACCTCCCAATCCCTTCTCAATAAAGGGAAGGATAAATTCTTAATTGGATATGACAAAGTCATTTGTTCAATCCCCCTCTATTTGTCAAATAATCCTATTTTTCCTCCTTTTCTGTCCCTTCTTTTCTATTATTATATACAGTTTATAAGCAC
>NW_012148163.1:261124-275822 GCF_000956105.1 Propithecus coquereli | reverse complement strand
CACACCTCTCTCTTTGCCTTATCCCTAAGCAAGCACTGACCATCTTCTTTCTGTCATTATATTAATAGATTCATTGGCATTTTCAAGAATTTCATGCAAATAGAATTATAGAATGTGTACTATGAGGGCTCTCTATGTTGTTGCATGTATCAATAATTCATTCCTTTTTATTGATGTTTATTCCAATAGTTTCTGTGCACAGATATTAACAAAGTTACCATTTGAGACCTACTATGCCCCAGGCATTATGATAAAATGTTTACAAATCTTTATATACAACAATGGCATGAATAATAAAAATAATAGGGAATTAACAATATTTACTAACATGGAAAAATCACATGATATAAAGTAGGATGCCAAACCAAGTAAGAGTGAATGTATTTGTGTACCTATGTGTATACATACAATGATCAACTCTTATATATAAAAACACAAAGTCTGAAATCAATCAAAAATAACAAAATAATAGCAGTCATTTTCTTTGAGTAGTGAGATTACAAGTATTTTGTTCTTTGTATTTTTCTGTAGTTTCCAAACTTTCTTTTTTAGACTTATTTCTATTAATATTTCATTATCAAGAAAGTGAGTTTTAAAATAAAACATATAGGGAAAGTCTCTGATGAATAAAATATCAACTCATTACAATATGAAACAAAGCCATTTTTAACCACTTCTTTTAAATTTAATTTTAATAATTTGAAATAGCAACCAGATGAACTAAACAGATGTTCTCCCCGCTGTAGAAATTTTGATGGCTCAGTTTAGTATATTTAACTAGAAGTTGATTTGCACAAACCTGTTAGCTAGTTATCATAAGAAAAAAACAAAAAAATAGCAGCTTAGCAGAGAATCTAATAAAAGCAAAATATCACCGTGTTATTTGGCAGACATGTTCTTATCATACAAACCACTGTTACTGATTGTGGCCAAGGCAATTATATTTTACGGAACAGGCCAATCAGAAAGATTACAGTAATGAAAGACTATATAGGATGCTTGTATGTATGTTGGGGGAAGAAAGGAGGAAAGTTACCCAGACTGGTTGAAACTGATTAAAATATTAAACTATCATATTTTAGAGAAGAATTAATGAGTAGTTTATAAGACAAAAATGAACAAAGACTTATTTGGAGAACATAAAAGCTCATGGCTTATGGTGAGGTGAGCACACATACACCATGTTTTTGTGAAATCCAAAATCGACAATAATAATCACCAGAAAATTAAGAGTTCAGGAAAGTAGGACTGTGCTGAGGAAGAATCCACATCCACACTGACTGTTGTCATTTAAAGCTCTCTCCTTCTTCATCTCCTCAATGAGACTTGACATTATTTATGTAGATAATAAAATATACATGAATCAATGCACAATAAGCCATGCATGATTGTGGTATGCTATTCACTATGTTACGTCTAACATACCTGCTGTTTAATTCTTTCACCAATTCTATATAATAGATATTATTAGCATCTCCATTTCACAGATGAAATAACTAAGGCTTAAAGAAATTTTTCTTTTTAAAAAAGTGTCCAGCTAGGCCAGGCACAGTGGCTCATACCCATAATCCCTGTATTTTGGGAGGCCAGGGCGGGAGGATGGCTTGAGGCCAGGAGTTTAAGACCAGCCTAGGCAATAAACCAAGACCCTATCTCTACAAAAATTAAAAAATATTAGCTGGGCATGGTAGTGCACACCTGTAGTCCCACCTACTCAGGAGGGTGAGGCAGGAGAATCACTTGAGCCCAGGAGTCCAGGAGATCGAGGCTGCAGTGAGCTATGAATCCTGCCACTGCACTCCAGCCTGGGCATCAGGGCAAGACCCTGTCAAAACAACAACAACAACAACAAAAACTCCCCCCCCCCACACACACACACAAAAAGCTGTCCAACTAGAAAATGGTGAAATCAGGACTTAGACTCATTTTCATTTGACTCTAAACCCCTTCCCTTAACCATTATACTGTGCTATATAATTAATGGTATCTCAGTAGATATTTATATTGGAATATCAAATTATTTGTAACAACTTGTCCTCCTTGTGATTACCTTTTGCAGAATACTCCAATTACTTTGAATTTAAATTTATCATAATTGAAATGTGAAGAGCAAATATGGTGGTAAAGTTAGAACTACTCTTCCCAAAATCCCCTTCCCTGTATGTTTCCAGTGTGGAATTGATAAAGAAATTTCATGAGAATTAGAAAGTAGAGGTGAAGGACCAACCATGACTCTCCGGAGGTCATTGTGTCAGATGTAGAGATACACTGACATGGATTTGGCAGCAGGTTTCAGTCAGTCCTGGCTCTCTTCCACTCTACATCCATCTCTTCTTCTCAACAGCAGTCCCAGGTCGACCCCCAGATGCTTGGCGGTGGATACAAAGAGGCATTAGCTACCCAGAATCAAGCTCCCCACAGACCTCTCCACAAACTTTCCCTTCAGTCTCATTTTGGCAGCCCAATATCCTTTGTGAACCTTTCATATTAACTTTGAGAACTTGTCATATTAACTCTTGATGCTTCTGTCTCTGAACCTTCAACTTCCTTTTTGTACCTTCTGTTTTCTAGCTCCTCCCACAGCTGTGTAAATTCTAATTCCTATAGTAAATCCTTTATCCCATAACTCATAGTGGTTCTATAATTAAACCTGACTAACAGAGCAAGTATAACTTTTTGAATAAAATATAAACTTATCAAAATACTTTCAATTAAACATATTTTCGAAGACAAAGAATACAGCGTATAAATCTTAATAAATAATCTTTTGACCTAAAGAATAAGGAAATGCTAAGGAAGGTAAGTCATCCTATACTTTGTTCAGACCAAAGCATGAATAGAAAAAAAATAATCTGACAATGCTGACATTAAATTTTCTGTCAGTAACAATATTCTTATTCCCAAACAGAAAAGAAAATAAGTCATTTTAATTAATGGAAATAAATAATTATTCATATATTTATGGATTGCTTTCTATCCATAAGGCTAAAATAGGCCCTAAGATAGGCTATAAGAACATCCTGGTTTTTTTCTGAGACCCAAAAATAAAGACTGTACTGTTACTCAATTTACCACTAAATGAAAACTTGTGCAGAATAAATATGTATTCAAGATACTATTATCGAGACACTTTGTCTCTTTTCCACACAAGAGACCTGCCTCCCAAATACTCAGATGTAATAATATGTCTAATTGGAAACCTAGCAATAAAAGATATACACTTTAAATATGACCAAAATTGTGCTACATTGTAAATAGCCTTAGTGAGTCTTGTAAGTGTGAATCTTTGGCTGGGAAGTCAGTAGCAGTCAATTAAATTTAAAGTTATCTCACCAGATCAGTTTCCCTCTGTGTTGGTTCTACCCCCAGGAAACTACTCCTACCATAGTGACAGAAGAGAGAATAAAATGGCTACCAGAAGCCTCAGAATTACATTCTTTTATTCTCAAAGAAGACCTTCTTTCTCCCACTAGGTTGAACAAAAGTCCTGGGACCTTGATTCCATTGGTCCAAATTGGGTCACATGCCTATCCCTAAATCAATGCCTACAGCCAGAAGGTAAGCTGTATTGATTGGCTCAGGCTACAAGCCAAGCTCAGCCCCAACCGGATGCCATTAAAAAAAAAAGAAGAATAGAGGCCTGACAAACCCACAAGAATCCACTGTCAGATTTCCCATTTGCAAAGCCATATAGGAAATGAACTAAAATAAAGAAATGAACTACTTAGGGAAACACCACCCCAGATTTGCTTCTTATATCTTGGTAATTACTAAATACTTTGCTTTTCTTTGGCCATGTAGCACTCGCTATAACTTTACCCCAGGTGTCTGGGATACTGAGAAGCACAGATACCAAGAAATCTACTATTACCTAAAGAATACTAATTAGATCTGGCCTTCCAGAGTGTGCTTAAAAAATTTCAGCTTTAAAAAAAAGCGTCATACTAACCCTCAAATTTCCAATCATGCTTCTAGACAGATCAGCATTTTTGGCAGAAACCATTCTCAATTTTTATTAAAAATATCATTTGTCAGTAGGTTCATATATTTTTTAAATCTATGGCCTAATTTCTTTCAAATGTGTACATATCATATATTTTTCTTAGCTATAATTAGTCACCAAGATTTATTAGCATAACAGTAGCTCCAAGAAACTCTAAACTACAAGTCAGCATGGATTTTTCGTTTTATTACCTGTTTTTCTTGACTCTCAGGAAAAGTGTTTGTTTTTTCCCCCTGGAATAAGCCACCACATTAGGTTTCCTCTTTTCACCCCTAAGGATAGCTATTATCATTAGAAGGGAACATTAGTATAAATTCTTAAAGTAACACATCAAAAGGACTGGGTTGAGTTTAAGCAATCTCTCAATTCTGTGGACTATAGTGTGGCAAAACTTCTAGGAAGCAAGAGAATAAAAAAAACTAAAACAAACCTTTTACCAGCTGCTACATGTGGGGTGAATCAATAACACTAACCGACAACTTTTCATATGAAATTCAAGCAGTCTGAAGTTTCCTTTTTCTATTCCCTGAGTATCTGTTCTCTCCACTTCAAAGGGCTATCTGCTACAGAGCAAGGAGAGGTGGCTCATACACAACGGCAATCCTCTTCTGTTTAAATCATAACATTCAGCAGTTTGGGGGCTGCCAGGCAATGATAAAAGGGCACAGGGCTTTGATTGTTTATTCTTCAATAGTAAAGGCAGAGTATCACTGTGAACAACGGCACAAGCTAAGGAAATGAGCATGGCTGGGTTCCAACCACAGCCCTATGACTTACTAGCCTTGTGTGTGACCTTGAGCAAATTATTTAACTTCCAAATTCCTCCTTTCCTTGTTTGTAAAATGAAAATGCAGTGGTCCCTCAGTATCCTCAGGGAATTGGTGGTTGAGGACACCCCCAACCACCACCACAGATACCAAAATCTGTGGATGCTCAAGTCCCTTATTAAAAACGGCATAGTACTTGCATATAACTTACATACATCCTCCCATAAGCATACTTGAAATCATCTCTAGATTACTTATAATACCTAAAACAATGTAAATAGTTGTTATACTGTATTTTTTATTTGCATTTAATTTGCATTTGGACTTTTTATTGTTGTAGTATGATTTTTTATTGTTTTTTTCTGAATATTTTCAACCCATACTTGGTTGAATCTATGGATGCAGAACCCATGATATAGAGAGCTGACTATATTCATTTTTTCTGGTTGTTGGGAGAATTGAGTTATTCCTCGTAAAGTGCTTAACCTAGAACTTGGCATTTTAAAATAACAGCTATTATTTACTGAGCATTTATTATGTGCCAGATATAGGTAGCACTCAACTCATTTATTTATCCATTCAACAAGTATGTATTGAGTATACACTATATACCAGGCACTTTTCTAGACACTGTTCTATTATACATTAATGAATAAAATAGACAACAGTTCCTTCCTGGAGCTTACATACTTGCTGGATAGCATTAAGATTATAATTAATAAACCTAATACACATAATATAAAAATTAATGAAAATTAGATTCCTCAAAGTTAATCGATAGGCTAAAGATCTGCCCAAATTCCTTAAGGGTAGTTGGTCTCTGCAAACGCTTCAGACATAATGACACAGTGAAGTAAGCCAAGCAAACTTTAGGAAATAGCAACTATCCTGCCCCAGGGGTTTTCTGGTATCATTTTGCAGTTGAGTTCCTTCTGTCTGTAGATAAATGGAAATGAGAGCAATATGAATATTTTCTTCAATGCTGAAATGTTGCTAATGTTCTGAGATCTAAGGAAAGGGAGTAGACTATTCATGTTTCCCAATTCCTGTAAGAGTTTTAGGACAGTCATCACTCTGCACACTTTCAAATTACAGTGGTGGGCCATCTAGCAATATATTAATGCTAAAGTTGAAGTGACTTGTGGAGAAGAACTGAGATTTTTAGTTTCTATTCATTGCTATCTCCTCTCACACATAAAATTATATTTTCATTTTTGGTCAGTACTCTTGTTCTTGATCTGGATGTACCTTGAACATCAACCTTTTAGTCAGGAACAGGATCTCTAGCATTGAAAGGGAAGTTGTCAACCATTCTATTAATCTCTGTTGCTGATTTTCTGGAAAAATGAAAAGGAAGACATATCACTTGACAAAATCAATGGAATGTGACTCTCTTGTGGCTACAGGAGGAGAGTGAAAAAAGTATTGGGCAAGACATCAGGGAAATGCAAATAAAAACTACAATGAAATATCACTTCACATCCATTAGGATGGTTAGATTAAAAAAAAACATATAAACAGGTGTTGGTGTAGATGTGGAGAAACTAGAACCCTCGCACACTGCTGGTAGAAATTTAAAATGGCATAACCATTTTGGAAAACAGGCAGTTTCTCAAAAGGTTAAAATATAGTGTTACCATAGGACCCAATTACACTCCTAGGTATATACCCAAGAGAAATGAAAACATACCCACACAAAAACTTGTACACAAATGTTCACAACATCATTATTCATACTAGCCAAAAAGTGAAAACAACCCACATGGCCACCCACAATGAATGGATAAACAAAATGTAGCCTATCCAAACTATAGAATATCATTCAACAATAAAAAGGAGTGAAGTATTGATATATGCTACAACATGGATGAACCTTGAAAACATGCTGTGAAAGAAGCCAGTCACAAAAGACCACATCATGTATAATTCCATTTATATAAATGGTCAGAACAGACAACTCTACAGAGACAGGTAGATTAGTGGTTGCCAGAAACTGCAGGGAGGAGGAATAGGGAATGGCTGCTAACTGGTTTAGGGTTTTTGGAGAGGTGATGAAAATGTTCTAAAATTAGGTAGTGGTGATGGTTGCAGAACTCTGTGACTATATTAAAAAACATTCAACTGTGCACTTTAAATGGTTGAATTGTACAGTATGTGAATTATCAATGAAGCCATTTCAATAAAAGCATTGGGCACTGTAGGCAGAATAAATTGCTTTCACCCCAAGTATTTCTCTTTTTGTCATTATTCAGTATTTACTCCCCTGATATGATTTCATAGATTTGGCGATGTTCTCTGTGTCCCTGAAATATCTCCTGCCCTTGCCTTGCTCCTGTTCTACCAGCTTATAAAATTACACTTTCTGTTAATTTCACACCTTCCACTTAAGCCTTTGCTTCTAACAAATATTCAAAATAACTCAGGGAAAGATTTCTAATTGATTTTATCAGTCATGTGCCATTGTATGAACAAGTTTATCAGATCTTTTGCTGATAGTGGGATTTAGTTGAGGGTAACAAGAATGAGGATAAACTGTCAACGGATGAAGGAATAGGGCATTCTCACAGAAAGAGGGCAGAGAGAAAAGAAGGTTGAGAACATGTACATTTTCATCCCTTAATATTTCAATAGCATTGATCCTGTTGCCTACCTGTCTTTGCTCATGCCCTAAACTGTCTCCTCCATTTCCCTGTTTTTAATTCTCCTGATTCATATAATCTCTGTATCCTGCAGGGCCTGACTCAAAGGGCACTTATACCAAAAGCCATAGTTGTATAAAACTATGTTATATTTCTATTTCCTCTGCTTTTGATCCATATCTTTATTTATTTTAATTTGAAATTACATTTAAACTTTTTCAAGCTGTTTCATATATATATATAATATACATATATATATATATATTCTGCTCTTTAAATAAAATATTGGCTCTATAACAACATGCCTATGTCATAGATGGCAGATGGGGTTTGTCTGGAGGATCGACTCCAACTGACGGTCAGGAGCTGTCTTGAAAAGGACCCCAAACCATGAACACGTTCAGCAAGGAGGGGTGCTATGATCAATCAGCTATGTCTGCAATAACCATGGGAGGGAGTAGAGAATATCATTCTTAATAGTTCACATCATTCTTAATAGTAGTCACTGCTCATGGAGCCTTTTGTTGTTGGTATTTCCCTCTCCGTTATAAACAGGCATGTGTTTTACCTACACAGAAAAACTTTCTTCATTTTTGCACACCCAGCATGGGCTGCCTTGCTAGTGAGATCATTTGCTAATAATTGTAACATTCTGTACCCTATAGCACTATGTGATACTATAATATTTCATCTGCCCACATACCTATATGACCTAGACCTTCCATGAATAGGAAAATGATTTAAAAATAGATATATATTTGACATATTGTACAACAGACACTGTTAGTTGGCTACCCAACACCCATCCCCTCACTCCTCCGTCCTCCTTCTGAAAATAATTACAGTGTTCCATTATCCACACTTCTCCACAGGTCCATGTGATTCAGGGGAGGCTGGGGCCACCACAATCCAAAGGGTTGAAGCCTATTTGGTTGAAGCCAAACTTGACGGTCCTGTTCCTCTACCTGGGGTTGATATAAACCAGCAACATGATACAACTCTAACGAGAAAAGAAAGCCCCTGGATCGGGAGGCATCTAGGAAAGTCTCCCCACCACACATACTTTTTACAGAAATAGATGTTCTCTTCTTTCTCTGGATGTTGCTGTATGTGGATACTATGCCCAGAAATGCTACAGCCTTCACGCTGTGAGTCCGAGAACAAGGTTTACCCACAAAGGAGGGTGAAGCAGAAAATGACAAAGAGGTAGAATCAGAGTCAGGACAAGCTGCACCTGGAGCTTGCCAACTTGCCTGATCACTGCACTTCTAAGAGAGGTAATAATCCTGGTACTGTTTAAATCCACTTGAGTCCAGTTTACTGAAACTTCACCCTAATTGATTAATGTGCTCATTCCAAACTACAGTTATCCCTATATATTTGACAGCACAGATATAAACATTTATCATTAATCATTATATCTTTATTCAGTGTATGTGTGTGTAAATAAAAATATAAAGTAACTAAAACAATTTTTTTTAAATACAACAGTTGAGCCCTAGACATGGCAGAGATCACACAACTGGTTAGTGGCATTATTCATTCATTCATTTCTCTAGGCCCTCTGACCTGGATCTAAGGGTGGCATTACTAAGCAAAACAATTTTTATTCTATCCAAGAAAAACCAAGTCAATTCTTTGTGCCAGGCATTGATCTAAGAACTGGTGAGACACCTGTCTCAATTGTTACCAATTAAAACTGGTAATAAGTCTTATGAAAGTAAAGGTCTTAAGAGTGTTTAAGAGAATATGAAAGTGTATTAAATAGAAACCTAATCTGGACCAGGATGTCAGAGTGGCTTTCCCCAGGGGGCAGAAGATAGGAAGAAATTAGCTGGATGAAGAGGAGTTGAGTGGAAAGCACTTCAGGGAAAAAGAAACAGTATGTGAGCGTGCATATACAAGGCCCTAAGGCAGGAAGTAGTTTGGGACTCCCTAGGAACCAAGAGAAGGACAATCTGTGGGAACATGATGACATAATGTTCATGGGGATGTGGACATACTACAGACAAAGTGACATGGACCAAGAGTGTTAAGAAGAACCTGAAGCCATTGAAGAGTTTTAATTAGGGAAATGATAGGATTGGATTTATATTTATAACGATTTGGAGAATGAATTAAAGAGAGGGAAAAGAGGAACAAGTGTACGATTACTCAAGAGTAGACAAGAAATGATGATGTGGCTTAGACAAACTAATTAATTTATCTTAAATGCTTCTGCCATACAAATCTTCCCTGCACTCCAAAGCCCTGTGTATCTCCTATCCTGACCAAAGCACAATCCACAAACCTTTAAGACGTTGCAATTTAACTGCCTTTCAATCCAAGAGAGTGGACAAGAGCCATAGAGAAGCATTCTCTGGAACCTGTCGCGAAAGTGGATGCCTTAACATGTTCTTACCAATTTATTTTTCATGAGTTTGTGATAGGGGTCCGCTCATGCACAGGGCTCACGCCAGACAACCCTCAGGTCTGGGTCTAAGAGTGACCTTGTTGAGCAACACAACAAGAATTTGTTGTTTGGCAGTGTCGTTCCATCCAAGATAAAGCAATTGCGAAATGCCTGCTTCAGTTACTTAATGGACTAAGTTGCTATACAGGCAGTTTTGTTAAATATAAGCCCGTTACATGTTTAGGAACAACTATCACAAAATGACAGCCTTAGTTTAGAATAATAGATCTGTAGCCCTTCATTTTGTTAATAATTATACCGTCAGATTCAGTTTCATATTAACGATAAGTAGCCGGGTGGCATGTCTAGAGGCCGCGCGGGAGGAGCCCGGTAGAGGAGCCCCACCTGGACCGCCCACCTGGACTGTCGCAAAGGCCTCCGCGGTGGGTGGACGCCATAGAGGGGCAGGATGCAGATGCGAGGAGTCCCTGACGGTCAGAGAGAGCTCGCCGTTTGGCGCGGCGGGTGCAGCCACCTCACTTCCGGGGTGAGGACGGCTGTTTGTGCACGCTCCTTCACCCCACCTCCCTGGGGCCCGCGGCCTGACTGGGCGGTGGACGCGGAGTCACGGACCGAAGGGAACTGGCCCGGAAGCGCTGTCGCGGTCGTCGTCGCTCATGTCCACGGAGCGGCCTGAGGAGAAGCCCAGGCCGCGGGCTTCGTCTTCCGGCAGCCGCGCACAGGTCGGAGAGCTCCAAGCCTGCTTTGGTGCTGGCCAGTCTGGACGCGCGTGAGCGCCTCCCGCCTCACTGCCAAGCGTGAGGCCCGCAACCCTGAGGCGGCTGCGCTCCTCCGGCCGGGCGTCCCGGCGAGCACCGCGGCGGCGTGTGGGGAGGAAGATGGCGGCCAGCAAGCGCAAGAGAGGCTCTGGGGTGGTTACGTCTCTGGGAGTTAAATTGCAGATGCAGAATTGTTGTTAATGGTTCTGGTGATTTCATCTTGAAGATGTGTAAGTCGATGCAAGACTAGAAGTTTTAAAACTTCTGAAGGCCGTGAAATTGGACTTAACATGTTGAGCCACAATTAGAAACTAAGTGAAAATACACAAAATGCATCATTTCTTTCTGTAACATTCATAGATGTTTTCATCTTGCTAATGAACAGATAAGAATATTTAAAGTAGCAGCCCAAAGGAAAGACTAACCATCTCATGTCTAAACAATTGCAATTAATCCTTTAAGTTGACCCCAAAGTGTTCAATGTATAATAAAGAAAAGTCCAAATCACAAACTGGAGTCTGGAATTATTAATAAAAGGAAGGTATAACAGAAATGTCACTGTAGTATGCATAAAATCTACTCCTTTGTCTCCTGTTTCAAAAGCCTGTTGGACTTAAATGATGCAATCATCTTGTCTGGTGGTGGTGGTGGTGGTGGAGATGATGATGATGGTGACGAGGACGACTACTACCATAAGGAGACAACCACAGGACTAACAGAAAAGACAGAGTATCTCCTGAAGCAGTGATTCAGCATGGTTTTCCCTAGCTTCATTCTCTGGAAAAGTAGAAATAGCACTAAAAGAAAACACCTGCAGAGTCGAGTCTGAACCAAGAAGCATTCCTGCAGATTCAGAGTTAAAGACAGTTACATTACCAAGAAAGCAAGAATGAAATGATCAGTTTGATAATTCTATTACCAACACATTTCTAGCATGTCATAAAGTGATTTCTCAAGAAATTCTAGTTGATCCTGTATCTTTAAGCTGCTCACAGTTCCTTTCAAGATGTCATTTTAAACTGGAAGTATGCTAGTAGGAACACTTCTGGCTATTAATAGAGCCTATAATTGTTTATTTAGATTTGATCAAGATGCAGCTAGAAGAACCAAAAAAATGGTCCTGTAGATATTATTAATACTTTAAATACCTCTGGCCTAACTAAATGTGAATGGTGTAATGTCTGAAAATTACCAATAGTGTTTCTGCAGATGGTACCAGCAGTTTATTAAAGGCTGAAAATAAGCCTGCAAATGAATGAGTTTGAAATAATTGTAAAGGAATAAATAGGTTAACAATTCTGGGAAGGCAATATATTATTTTAATTTCTCAAACTGGCCTCGATCATCTGGCAAATATGGTATTTGAAAGTATTATTAATACTAACATTAGTATAAAGAATAGCGTTTCTAATTTTTCTGTGAAAATTACCTTCGAAGAAGCCAATAGCAGATGTATTGCCTATGAAGGGAGCATCAAAGGAAGTTGTGTGCAAAAAGAAAACAAACCTAAAATGTGTACTTTGAATCTAAAATACCACTTTGAAACAAATTAGTATGCCAGCGTTTTGAGGAGGCAGCAATGAGAGAGCCAGGCTATTTCCACTCTTCCTGTAAAAAAAATTGATAATATATCAACCACCTGCAGCTAAGGGAAGCATCTGTTACTAATGAGGACCTAGATAAGGGGAAATTTCTTAATGATGTTATCATAGATTTTTATTTAAAGTAAATTAATTTTCCACTGATCTGTTAGCAAATTTTTAACTTTCTATCATATTGTATATATTTGCTTTCTAGTGTCAAACTGGGTTTTGAGTTCTAACACTGCCACTTACCGTGACATTTGGGAAGTTAATCTGTCTCTACCTGTGTTTCCTCATTTTAAAAATGCAAATAAAAATAATAGTATTTACCTAAAAGGGTGGTTGTGAGAATTAAATGAGATAATACATGTCAAGCCCTAGGAAAAATGCCTGGCACATGTGAAGTGTTCAATAAACGCTAGCTTATCATATTATTATTATTACAGTGTTGTGTTTGAAAAATTGTTACTACCCTAGATTAGGTGGTAATTTGTTAAGAGAGTACAAAGGTATGATTTCATTAATTTCCTTCAATAAAAGATATTCTAAGTGCCAAAAAAATCATATCCACATCATCACCTACAAGAACATACTTGTTATATTATGTGGAGGTGTCCTTCTAGCTAATCAAAAATAGCTATCAAGATATGTTACAAGTTATAAAGAAGGAGAATCAGAACTCTGTCCCTCTTTCCTGCACAAAAGCAATTGTTATCTGATTAATCAAAAGATTATTACTAATAACCCAAGCTCTCACCATAACATTTAAGGCACAATTTAGTATAAGTACGAATAACTGGGATATATCAATTTAGTTTTTCCCATAATTAAGTATGCTCACAAATTAAGGTCAATTAATTATTGTCTACATTTTCAAAATTGCAAACAATTTGACACTGTTGTGAAGACCGGTTTCTATAAGGTAAGAAAGAGTATGATAAGTCAATAATGGAATAGCTGTGCTTAAATCTTGCTTCTTTCTTAGGAGAGACGTTAACATAAGAAATCACATTTGCAATTCACCAAGAAGGACATGGCATTTATTAAATTACACACTATTAATAATAAGTCTGTCATTTTTCCTTTAAAAAAGAAAAGGACTGTATTTTAGGTAAAACCTGGCATTAATAAACAAAGAAATCAACAGAGATTATAACACATCATGTAAAGTCTTCGAACAATTCAAGAGGCATAGAACCTTCCGCAAATATCTTAAACTTTTAAATCAACTATGGAATACAAGGAGGTGTAAGGAAGCAGTTCAGTACAAAATTCAGGGCAGATCTTTCTTCGTAAAGTTAGGAAATATAAACATGTCACCAATCTTCTGCCTCACTTCCCAAAATCCTACCTCAAGTAATTGTATTTCAAAATCTATTCTTATTATTCAGTTTCTTGGAGCTTTCCATATAATTTTATGCTACCAGATTTTTTTTTAACACTGATAGAGTTTTAGGGTTTAAATTTGATAAAATCACAGGTGGAAATTTTTGACTTTTGTTTCATATGTCAAACACTATCTCTTTTTGTTGTTTAATTTTCTTTCAATTTATATTGTTTTATTTGCTACCTAGAGGTCTTCGTCAAAGCAAGCGTTAGAAGGGGATTTTCACATTTTCTGGGATATCTTATGTTTAAGTTACCAAAACTGTTGATAGGAAATAAGAGGAGAAATCTCTTTTTAAACTACCATCATGAGTTGTGATAACAACAGGTAACTAATATATCTTAAAGGCCTTGTGTTCATCATAGTCTTCTCTGTCCTCTAAACCTCTAATATCATTATTCTAACCATGGATAATATTGGCTCTGGTACACTTTTTTCCAAAGATGAAAATAAGGGATACTATCTTTTAATAATTAATACAAAGCATCCACCTTGAGATGATATAAGCAGAGAAGCCTTAACATTAAATGGTCTATATTGCTGTTCCCCAAAGAGGAAATGTCTCCACCAATGTTCCTGTATCTGCCTCTAAGGGACAAGGTCCACAGGACCTATTGCAATCACTCCAGGAAATGACTCCTTGAGGTTGACATCCGTTCTGGTAATCAGTGACCAGTGATGATGAACTCAATCACAGGGTGTGAATAAATGGAGACGAAATTATCATCAAAAAGAGAATCAGCATGTGTCTAGAATACAGAGTGTCCTTTGACTATAGTGGTTAAGTGTTAAGAAAAATCTCAGTCATATGATCCAAGGGACTCAACAGCAAGCTCAACCCTAATCCCAGCCAAACTTTTAAACCTTCCAGCAGGAACAAGAAAAAAACCTAAAACAGTGAATATGGAGAAGTAAATATTCTAACTGTTCTTACAGGTGTATGACATAAAAACCCAAGTAAAGCCACTACATCAATTTCCGTTCTTTATTGACCCCAAGTAGCCACATCCCGTAATATAAGGAAGATATTGGATCTCAAAATGTACAACTGAAGGTAGCTTAAAATCCATCAAATTCACTGCTCCACATGCAGAACTTGTCCCAGACCTTAACAGCTAAGCTTATCCAGTTCAAGATAGAAGCTAACA
>NW_012148163.1:222507-259859 GCF_000956105.1 Propithecus coquereli | reverse complement strand
TTTAAAAAAGTGCAACAGATGATGATTAAATGGACAAATTTTTCCTTGGGTTCACTGGCTCCATTATTTCAGTTCCCTAATCTCCATGCCCAGAGAACACCTCACTCCACCTTCAAGTTTATATTTCCCAACACTATAACTGAAATTCCACCAAGGCATTCTTGAATGGTTAGTCCATTCTTTTGGAGCTATACCATACCACAGTTCAAATATCAAGATCATGGTGTGTGCTCATTCTGATATACTTGGCACACTTCTTATATGTTGTAAGTTGAGATGAGAATTTAGAAGTTTTTAATCATCATCTTTATAAAATAATCTTATATATTCTTTATAAAAATGTCACATAATTATGTTTAAGGTATTAAGATATCTGTATGCTTAAGTCAAATATATTCTACATATAACAAACCTATTGCCACGATATGTTATTATTGTCCGGAAAGATTGATGCCCATCTGCCCTTTGCTCAAATAAAAGAGCCTTTTGAAAAGAGCCCCCTTTTAAATTTAAAAAGTTCCTAACATGTGGTTCATGATTTTAACTATGCAGAACTCAAGGTAATCCTGGTCTTCCTCTACTCTCAAAACTATGAAAGAAAACCTCAAATAGAAAAACACAGCAATTCTCACAATTCTTTCAGAGTAGCTGAGCCACGTTATAACTCCCCAGATAGTACTAGTTTCTGTCCTCCCAAGCTACTTAATTCTGCTTGGTTAAAAAACCAAGTCTCCTGGGAGAGAGAGCAGAGCCTGTGAGTGCATTCTGGGAACCGTCATTGTCTTTCCAGCCGTGCCTCCCAACAAACTCTGCTGACCCCAGATCATACATATTTTGATAGCTGGGTCTCTGAGCCATTTTTTTGTCAGAAATCTTCTCAACAGGCTTCCTAAGGATGCTTTGGAGAAAAGTATGCAAGTAGAAAAATCAGGATGAATAAACAGCTGTTGCATAACAGAGCATGTTGTACAGGGTCCATCTCCAGAAAAAGCAGGGTTTGCAATGAAAACCTACTGTGGCTCTTTTAGTAAGATCTGAAGTCACATATGTGCATTCTTGACTCAAGTGACATAATGTTATCCTTATTTCAGAGTATAATGAATTTGTTATTTTAAATGTTATTATTAGGTCATTCAATGTGAAATGTCCAATTTTGAAGCAAAAGTTTAGTTTATTGTATCTCAAACAAGAAGTAGTACAATTAATCAAAGTATGCACCTAAGCTATTAACACAGTTTTGCCATCTTAATGGTAGCTTGTTTATGCCAGCAGCAAAGAAGCCTGGAAAGCGAGTGGCGATGCAATAGTGAAAGTCATTTTCCATAGCTTTTTGAGAATTGACTATTTTTCCTTGCAAGAAGCAGTCCAAAGCCTGGAAGAAGTGGTCGTCAGTTGGTGCAAGGTCTGGTGAACACGGTGGATGACAGAGTTTCCAAGTCTAGCCTCTGTAGTTTGAGCAGCATTGTTTGTGCAACATAAGCATTGTCTTGCAAGAGGATTGGCCTGTCTCTATTGACCAATCTTGGCTGCTTCATCGCAAGCATCCTCATCATTTCACCCAATTAGTTGCAGTAGACATCTGCTGTAATCAATTGACCAGGTTTCATGAAGCTGTAGAGGATGATACCAGCGCTGGACCATCAAACAGACACCATTAGCTTTTTTTGGTGAATATTCAGTTTTGGACTGTGTTTCAGCACTTCGTCTTTAGCTAACCATTATGCCAAACGCTTGCTATTGTCAAAAAGTATCCATTTTTCATCACACGTAACAAGATAGTATAGAAATGATTCGCCTTTGTGTCATGACAGCAAAGAAAGGCAAGCTTCGAGACGATTTCTCTTCTGATGCTTGTTTAATTCATGGGGATCCCATCTATCCAGCTTCTTTACCTTGCTGATTTGTTTCCAATGGTCCAATATTGTTGGAATAACAACATCAAATCTTGCTGCTAATTCATGCATAGGTTAAGATGGATTCACTTCCACTATAGCTTTCAGCTCATCATTATCCACCTTGGTCTCAGGTCACCCACATGGTTCATTTTCAAGATTAAAATCACTAGAACCGAACTTCTCAAACCATCGACATGCTGTGCATTCATCAGCCGCATCCTTCCTAAACACTTTGTTGATATTTTGAGCATCTGAGCTGCATTGGTTCCACCACGGAATTCATATTCAAACATAACATGATTTTTTGACTTATCCACGGTTTCACAAAAATTGCTCTAAAAAACTTGTAAGATAATCACAAGCCAAATTGTGCATTTGAAACACTGAGGATGTCCCTTCAAAATAAAAATGAAACATCAAGTGTCAAAGTGAAATATCAGAGATATCAACCGTCAAACTTAGTACTTAAGGAAATCAGACATTTCATACTTAACAACCTAATAATAATATAAATCTTCCAATTAAAATAGCCTCTAAAAATATATACCATGTCAATTAGTATGCTGAGGAAAAGTTTTTTGGGTTTTTGAAGTTTTTCTTTTAATAAATCATTAGAGGTGCTCTCACAACCTAAAGATATGAGGGGAAAGTCATTAACATATGCAAAGTATGGCCATTCAGTAAGGAAAATGATCTCTATGTATGGCCTAAAATATTCCATACTTTGTGGTCGTATCTACCACAGATGAGCTGCTATCCCTTCTGTAGTATCTGTCTTTTTGCATACTTCTCTTTAAAACAAATCTCAGTATGTCCAATATCTAGGCTGAATCAACAATTGCAATGTATAACAATTTTCTCCTATTTTCTGATCAATGCATTTTACCGTGACAAATACTGCATCCAGTAGTCAGTTGCTGCAACCGGTAATTTAACAATCTTTGCACCATCTCCCAAACTAATCAGGATGCTTAATGGTTTTTTAAATACATACTGAGGCAAGATCACGATGTCCCCATGAACTCATAAAGTAATTTTTTCCCTTTTCTTTTTCCTTCTTCTTTTTTAAAATAATGCCCTCAAAAAATAATACCCTTAAATAAACAGACAAAAAAACATTTCACCAAAATGTTCTAGAAAAAGAGCCGTGTTATCAAACATTTGTTAGGTCTAAATAATAGGCCTCTATTACCCTCCCCACCTTGAAAATAGACTCTTTAATAAACACAAGAGGAAAAAAATAAATAGGTTAATCAGGAGAAAGGTCATGCCTTGCCTGTTGTAATACAGTCTGATCACCCAAAGTGATTGATTTCTTAAAAGAATCCATATCCATGACTCTTATACACATTCTGCCATCCTGCAGCCATCTGCAAGGTAGCTTGTACTTCTAAGGTCATTTGGAGTGCTCGAATCCTTGCAGTTTGCTTAGGAAATCCAGGAAGTTCAGTAGTCTCATGTTTTTTTTGTAGAGTAAATTTTCTCAGTCCTTTTTTTTTCTAAAAAAAAAAAAAAAGCTGTGAAAACGAAAGTGTTAAATAAGAATAATTTACCAGTACCACATAGTTGTGCATATCTTCAGTACTGTTACCTCCATTGTGGAAATAAAATCAAGAAAAACTGTTTCCCTTACAATAATATCTATCTATTTATTTATCTTCCCCTTCTCTCTCCCTCCGAGAAAATAAGTGAAATATGTGATGGCAAAAGATAAACACATTTGGCCCTTAGCCTACTCAAAACAGAGCTAATTGGAAGGAACCACTGGCTATTTTTGACTGCTTAGTGTAAAAGTATAAGCCATTGTATGTATGACTTCTCCTCCACTCTCATCCAATGCAGTCTTTCTTATCCCATACACCAGATTATTTCTCCTCTGGCCCAAGAAACACAGTAATGTAAGATCCCTAATACTGTCCTGAAATCAGCAAAAGAAATAAGCATTGAGCTTGTACCACAGCAGCTGCCTGATTTATCTTCTTCCTCAATGTCTTGCTGGTTCTCAGAACTGAAGTGCTTGAACTCACCCACTTGCCCCCAGTCGTATAGTACGAGAATACCGCTGCCTGTGACTCCACCACTCCCCCCAGCCCTCTCTGCCTTGCACATCTCTGCTCAGGACACACAGACATTTCCGGATCCCTTTGCTAACCAACCTATCTGAAACCTGTATAGTAAACAAACCCAGTGTGATCAAAACACAATTTTTCCTTTTATTCCCCTTCCTTTAAATGTTTTTTAGATTAATAAGATCCCCACCCCCAACCCCAGATGGTGTAAGACTTTCACACCAATCCTTTAGTCAGTACAACAGAAAAGCATTCTGATTTGGTAAATAAAGGTATGTCGTATGATGATCAAAACTCAAAACATGACTATAACTAGAATCCCCTCTCATCCCCCTTGCTGGGACCTACGCTGGCCACTTGCAGTAGGAGAGGCAGGGCAGGGTCCTCCTTCACTCTTTCTGGAGTTGACCCTACTCCTTTTCTTCCACCGGCTTGATAAGCAAGATGTAGAACTTTCTTTGACTGGGCTCACAGGGAGAGAGGATTAAGGGAAAGAACATGGACAGGAGCAGGTGCTGCTATTGTCTGGTGAGGGGGACTTCTGGGGAGGGTGTTTAACACTGACTCTTCCTCACAGGGACTTTTGTGGGCTCCTTGGAGATTGCCCTCACTGGAAACCTCCATTTCTTCCCCGTGACATGCAGACAACCACCCTTTTATAGTGGCTCACTCTAGTTTTAATCTCACTGTCAAAAGACCCCTCATCTTCCCAACTCTAAGCAAGATCTTCCTCCCTCATGGCCCAACATGGGAAACATTTACACATCCTTTGTCCCAACAAGCTATAGAAGTGTTAGCCAGTTCTCACACTGCCACCTCTACCCTGCTGTTGCAGACCCAACGCAGGCATAGTTCTCTGGGGCACCCAAGTGCAGAGAATGCATTTCGTACCCTCTGAGTGGTCTCACTGAAGCCTCCTCCCAAACTGAGCTTGAAGCGAAAAGATAGAAACACCCCCACTCACCATCCACACACACACATACACACATCCCTTTCCCCTCTCGACGATCTTCCCATGTCCACTTTCTCTACCTTTTTATAGTCTTGATGTGAATGAGGAGCCCCCTACGTGAGGGGCCCATGAAGTGTGAAATTTGCTATTTTCCATCTCTTTTGTAAATTCTGTATATGGTAATCTAGCACCTCGCTTTGAAATTTCACATATAATGTAATTTTTACTGGTGTGAGTCACAAAATTTGAATTTTACTTCTTTTTATATATCTAACTGTCCTTCCATATGACTTATGTCCTCCCATTTGCGTTATGCTAAACTGTGGCACTGAGCTGAAGGCTGGTTTTCTCTTAAGTGTCTGCGATCATTTCCTTATAAGTCCAGGGAAGCTTGGCAAATATCTCTAGGCTGCTTCCCACAACTATTTGCTTGAACCAAAGCAACTCTCTTTCACATCAGAGTTTACTGGGAGGAAGGGAATTAAACATACTGTTGACTGACTTTCCCATCTCCCTCTGTTCTCCTGCCCACAATACACCAGGATCATAGAGGATGGTTTTCCTCTAGTCCTCTTCCTCAGAGGCTGTGACTGCCTTCTCAGTATACCCTCTCATTAAGTATGCCAGGCTGTGTGAACTGGAAACAATGTCACATTGTTTCTGCTACGAATACTGTAACAAGGAACAGGGTTATTGAAGCAAATGTCCTCTATTACATGTACTGATACTGTGATTGCCTGAACTTGTGCCCTTCTAAAAAACACGAGATTTTTTTTTTTCCCTTTCTAATTGCTATAGTTAGAAGTCTGACCACCTCCATACTTAAACCCAAATCTGGTTTATTTCCAGAATCACATGGGAAGGTTTTTAAAATACTTATTCCTGCACATTCCCTTCCCCACCCTCACCTCTTGCCTCCAGATCATTGAATCAGAATTTCTGAGGGTAGAGCTGGGAATCTTGTTCCCTACCTACCATGATTTGATGGTCAATTATGTTTGGTAACCACTATTTTTTACCATTAAAATTGAAAGGTGTCTACAAAGACTACCACCTACTCTACAAATACTAGGTATAAACAATAGGAATCTTGTGTAAGACTTTTAATTTTAATTTCCTTCATATTTCCAGAAATTTCCAGAATATGAGGATTCGTGGACATTTCTAAAGTTTTGCTACTGATCAATAGTCAATATAAGCCTATTAATTAAGCCTTAATTTTAGAAAAGTCAAACACATGCTCCTATTGCACAGTAGTTCACTCAGTACTTTCATGATAATAATTTGAATTGATTTTTTAGGAAAATTTTTTTTTGCCTTACCTTCATCTGTAAGAAGGTCATAAAAAAGCATTAATAGATTTTGATACGTTTTTTTAAATGCTAAAGGAACAAAAGCTGAATAGCACTTTGACAAAAAAAGATGTGATTTCACACTATAAGAGAATTGAAAATCCGCTTGATGTCCAAAGGATATGTAACATGTGAATGGAACACATCCAACATTTTTAATGTCTAAGCCTCACTCACAACACAAATTGGAAAGGAAAAAATGTTATTATCAAGAAGCTTTTGAGGATGAGAAAGAGTCTTTGTTATACCTAGTCCCAAATATACTGGCTGATTTTACACAATGACACAAAAGAGACTTAGGATAAAAATTTTAACAGATTTCTGTCTTAAGAAGTTGCACCTACAGATGCCAGCCTCTTTTGTACAGATAAACTTGAATAGTTGAGACACATTTTGAAAATCCCTAAATCATAACCTGAAGATGGTGTTACCATCAATTGCTCCTACAAATAACATCAGGGGGCCCTTTGGTGTCTCTATAACATATAGCCACTGCTTCTACCATGGCTTATGCTTCAAAAGTTAGAAGGCAAGTACAAAATATTTAGAGAAAAAAGATAGAGAAAACAAGTTGTTTCATATTTACTCCTGGATTGGAGGAAGCCATTACTGTCTTTCCCAGAGTTAAATATATTGTACCCTAAGGTTTTAAGAAAGTAGTTACAAAGAAATTAATTCTAATCCTGTAACTATGTAGAATAGTGATTTCCAAATTTATGTAAGAAACAAATCCTTTTAGCAATCTAAAATCAAGGAGAAGTGTTTTGTTTTAGATGTTCTCACCCTCCGGAATAAGACCCTTAATCTCTTTTATGCCCATTTTCCTTGAACCGGTTTTCTAAGATCAATTACATTAATAAACGATTCTATTCTCCAACACCCTCAGAGCATTTGTAGCTGTATCTTCATTAGAATCATCTTACAGCTCATAAGCTAAAGTTCTGGGGTATTACATTTTATCTGAATCAGTTAGAGCCACAAGAGACTGATAGTATTTCTCATAGATGTTACCTAATGGATTTAATAATATAACTCAGTTACTACATATTTGAGTTAACCTGTACTTCAAACAGCTTAATTAGAACTTGATTGCTGGACTTGTGCTCCCTAAGAAGTTGTCCTTAATGGAATTCATACAGAGTAGCAGAGTTAAATGAGGTGATTCTGAGCTGTCTTTGGGAGTCATAGACACCTTATTTAATTGAGGACCTACCGGAATTTCTTGACCATGACCCTTCATCTTTACATCTATTACCATGAAATAAAATAAGACTCACCTTAAATAGATAAGTAGTTTTTTTAAGTTATCAACTCTTATATTATCAAAAACAGTGGTCTCCAAGATGGTGTGTTCTTCTCAGGGGGTACACAAGACAATTCATATGAGTTGAGAAGAAAATATTAACATTTCTATTCATTTTATCTGCAAAAAAAGAAAATTGTGCTTTACCGATTTTCTGGCATTTAACGCTCAGATGAACACTCATACCCTTGTCCATCCACATATCATATGTTCACCATCACATATATGAGATGAGGTATATTGAAGGAAAAAAATTTCTCCACAATGTGTTAAAAGTGATGCCTCACCTGTTTGTTTGCTTATAGTGTAGTAGATATATTGGACTTGATGTGTGACTGGCTATTTAGATTTATGCATTATTTTCTAGTTTTAGCTAAAGGACTCTCCTAAGCTATACAAGTAATTTCAAAATACTCCCACAAAGACCAAAGATTGAATAAGATACTAATACTGTAAAAATGAGTGAACAATAAATGGCAAAGTGGACATTTCTACTCTTTATATGAAATTTTCATTGTAAGGTGAAAACGATAATAATCTGCTGCCAAAAAGAAATTGAGTTTATTAAGATTATTTAAAAAAAATTTAATTGTTAAAATGAACATACTACCCAAAGCATTCTACAGATTCAAGGCAATCTCTGTCAAAATACCAATGACATTTTTCACAGAAATAGAAAAAGATCCTAAAATTTTTATGGAACCACAAAAGATCCCAAATCGCCAAAGCAATCCTGATCAAAGCTGGAGGCATCACACTACCAGACTTTAAAATATATACAAAGCTATAGTAACCAAGACAGCATGGTACTGGCATAAAAACAGACACAGTAGAACAGAATAGAGAACCCAGAAAATAATCCATATGTCTAAAGCCAATGATTTTTGACAAAGGTGCCAAGAACATTCACTGTGGAAAGGGTAGTTTCTTCAAAGAATGGTATAGGAATAGGAAAACTGGGTATCCATATGTGGAAGAATGAAACTAGACCCCCCACCTCTGACCCTATACAAAAATCAACTCAAAATGGGGTAAAGACCTAAACATAAGACCAAAATTTATAAAACTACTAGAAGAAAACATACGGGAAACACTTCAGGGCCTGGTCTGGGAAAAGATTTTATGAATAAGACCTCAAAAGCACAGGCAAAAAAGCAAAAACAAACAAATGGGATTATATTAAACTAAAAAGCTTCTGCACAGCAAAGGAAACAATGAACAGAGTGAAAAGACAATCTACAGAATGGTAGAAAATACTTGCAAACTATTAATCTGACAGATGATTAATATCCAGAATATATGTGGAACTCAAACATCTCAAGAGCAAAAAAATCAAACGATCCAATTTTAAAAATAAGGAAATGATCTGAACAGATATTTCTCAAAAGAAGACATATAAATGGCCAACAAATATATGAAAAAATACTAAACATCATTAATCATCAGGAAAACAAATCAAAACCACAATGAGGTCAGGTCCAATGGCTCACACCTGTAATCCTAGCACTTGGGGAGGTCAAGGGGGGAGAATCGCTTGAAGTCAAGAGTTGGAGACCAGTCTGGGCAACATACAGAGACCTCACCCTGTACAAAAAAAAATAGAAAAAATTATCTGGGTATAGTGGCCCATGCCTGTAGCCTGGGAGGCTGAGGCAGAAGGATTGCTTGAGCCCAGGAGTTGGAGGTTGCAGTGAGCTATGATGACACCACTGCATTCTAGCCAAGGCAACAGAGTGATACCTGTCTCTCAAAAAAAAAAAAAAAAAAAAACATAACGAGATATCATCTTACCCCAGTTAGGATGGCTATTATTAAAAAGACAAAAAATAACAAGTGGCAGACACAGTGGCACATGCCTGTAATCCTAGTACTTTGGGAGGCCAAAGCAGAATGATGGCTTGACCCCTGGAGTTGGAGGTCACAGTGAGCTACGATGACATCACTGCACTCTAGCCTGGCAACAGAGCAAGACTCTGTCTCATAAATAAATAAATAAAATAACAAATGCTGGTGAGGATGCAGAGAAAAGAGAACTCTTCTTACATACTGTTGGTGGGAATGTAAACAAATACAGCTACTATGGAGAATATTAGTAGTATGGAGGTACCTCAAAAACCTAAAAATAGAACTACCATATGATTCAGTAATCCTCCTACTGGGCATTTATCCAAAGGAAAGAAAATCAGCACGTTAAAGAGATATCTGCACCCCTATGTTTACTGCAGCTCTACTCGCAATAGCCAAAATATGGAATCAACCAAGGTGTCCAACAATAGATGAATGGATAAAGAAAGCATGGCATAGTTACACAATGGAATACCCATTCAGCAAAAACAATAATGAAATCCTGTCATTTGTAGCAACATGTATGGAGCTAGAGGACATTATGTTAAGTGAAATGAGCAAAGAATAGAAAGTTAAACACTGCATGTTCTCACTCATATGCACAAGCTTAAAAAAATTGATCTCAGAAGTAAAAAATAAAACACAGGATACTAGGGCTGGAAAGAGGAAGGGGAAGGGGGGATAGAGAGAGATTTGTTGATGGATACAAAGTTATAGCTAATTAGAAGGAGTAATTTCCAGTGTACTGTAGCACTGTAGGATTACTGTAGTTAACAATAATATATTATATAGTTTCAAATAGCTAGAAGGAGGGTATTGAATGTTTCCAACACAAAGAAATAATAAATGTTTGAGATGATGGATATGCTAATTACCCTGATCTGATCATTATACATACATGTATACGTGTGTCAAAACATCACTATGTACTTCATGAATATGTACAATTATTTATCAATTTAAAAAATAAAATTTTAAAAAACAGGAAAAAATAAAATATGAATTTACATTTACTATATTAACAGTTACCCTAGTCTCAACTCTTTGAAATGTCATAAACTATTAATAAATGATCCTGTCATTTATTGGCAAAACATTTAATTAAATTATTTATTTATTTTTAGCTGATTTTTAAATTACTGTGTATATTTTTGATGTATGTATTAGCATAATGGTAAATGTATTTAGTATATAAATAAATATAAAGATATTTGGAGAGTGTATGGTAAAAGTATTTTACCAACTGATTCATTAATAAAATAGTTTATAGATCATTCAGCTAAAAACTGGCAGAAAGAAAAGATATGGAAACCATCAAGTAACTCACAAATAAAGTATATATACTGTTGGGACATGTTTTCTTGCTTTTATTCTGAATACAAATGTATTTTATTTTTAGGGAATACACACAAAGCAAAATAATAATAATAAAATCCCACATTGAAGATTTGACTTAGAGAGAACTTAAAAGAAGTTCTAAATATCCATTTTGTCTTTCCTTCTTTAACACACTTCCTCATATTTCTGCATTGCCCAATTCAGACTAAATAAGGCATAGCTCCCAAGATCTAAGAAAAACAGCAATTTGAGTTGGAATACAGCGAGGTTCTCCTGTCTGTTTCTAGTTTAAGGGAAGCCAGAGCTATTTAATCCCAGATTAAAATATTCCCTGAGGAACTAAGGAAGTATTGGGAGGAAAATATCTTTGCACTAGTTTTACTAGCCATGCTTGAAATTACAGCCCTGCCCACAGTACGTGGGGTTGAGTGAAGGAGTTTTCATTGATATTAGCACATCCAACGAAGCTTTACCCGATGGCTGCCAACACCTGTGAGAAGAAGAGAAGAGGGATCTTTTCTCACGTCTAAGTTAAAGACGATATGACTAAAAGACCAAACACTGTAACTCTAGAAATAGCAAAAAACCCCTGTGATTATAATAAAATCCCCAAACAAGACACCTGTGAACCACTTACCACCTGATTGAGTGTCTCATTCTTTTATAGAAGTTTAAATATTCTCAGCGAGTTGACCTTTTTACTTTACTATGAGTTTCCCTAAGGGTAAATCTTTAGAAGAAATAATTTGATTGAAGATTCCTACTTCAAGGGTGGCAAAAGCCTCAGAGAACTTTCCTAGCATATGAAAGCTATCTTTTCTTGTCTTCCATAATTTTAGAAGGTAGTTTAGAGATGTTCCTGGGATCAAACTTTATGTGCAACATGTCACGAGAGAGTGAATATTTATGGTCAAACTGCTCTTCTAAAATGTGTCATAAAATCAGGTTTATAGTAAATGTTCTTCAGACCATTAGCTACCATAATTCTCCAGTCCTTTTCTTAGCTGTTTTATTAATAGCGTACAATCCTCATTACTACTGTTACTTGTTAAAAACAGACCCATCCACCACAAGCCAGATTCTCCTCCCACAGACTGTTTCATAAGCCACCTCTAAATAGCCTCAAAACCCATCTGTCTGGGATGCTCAAGGGTCCTCTCTCCTAGAATGAGAAAAAAGGAGCTCCATGGCCTCTTCTGGACTTTTCCATTACTAGAACTTAGTATGTCTCAAGACTCAGCCTGGAATTATAATTTATTCGGTTGAAAAAAAATTTTTTAATGAAGTAATCTGGTAACTGGCTATGCAGAAGGAAAAAGGACATTGAGAAAGAGCAGAAAAAGAGTAGAAGAAGAAAATCCCAGAAACAAAAGAGAAGTCCTTTCCCTCTTCCATTATTACTTTTGATGTCAGTGTCACTTTACAAAGTCCGCTTAGTAAAACTGACAGCGGTGGGTGTGTTTTGCCTTCAGGTGCTGTCTCGTGCTATCAGGAGTAAATGGAGGCACCTTCTAGAGGTCTCTGACAATCCCACAGGAAATCTTTCTGCTTCCTCTCTGAAGCCCAGTGGGGAAGGCTCACGGCAGTTCGGCTGAAGCAGATTGCTTATGTGATGAGGATGGACAGCAGGAGGAGAGTGAAGCCATTCTGCAGAATGGATGGGGAATGATCAAAAAGAAGACAGGTAGCAGGACCCTCGAGGACTCAAGGGACACCATCTGAAGCAAAGGACATTGATATTAACATCTAGGAGATGATAGAGGCAGATAAATTGCTCAGGCAAGAAAAAAAGAGATGGGATGACCCAGTTTAAGCAAAATGTAATTTGCTAATCACAAAGCAAAGAGACAATACAATAGCCTCTTCTCTCCACTCACACACAGCAGGTATATCCATTATCCAGATAGAGCCGTAGACAGAAAAGCAGATCAACTCTAATGTGACTGGTACTCAAACCACAGAAGGCTGCATCGGAACGAGAAGAGCTCACCCCAAAGAAAAATTGGCAGCCAGTGCCACCTGCAGAGGAAAGATATATCTTCTGCAGGCACCAGCTTTCCAAAGCTGACAGGCTGATATATTCTGCTGAATAAATCGAAAAACTTTCAAGTGGTCTAAAAAAGGTAGTCTGAAGTAGACTGCACTGCAGGAATCCAATCAAGTTAAGAATGTCAGGAGCCTGTGGCAACATCCACACCAGGAAAAAAGGCTCGCAACCTCTGAGTTAAGTGCAAATGAGAAAATAGCATGGTGGGTTTTGTTTCTTTGTGTGAGTATGTTTTGGATTTGTGTGCGTGTGTGTGCACAGTTAGACATTGTGGTTTTTTAAAAGACACAAAACTGCAAAACTGTTCTTTTCATATATGGAGAAAAACAGGCACAGAAAGTATATTTTCCTGGAAGAGATAGCAAGTGTATTACTTTCCCCTGGAATTTTTTTCTTAGCCTTTTGACTCCACCTGGAACTGACTTCCCTTCCTCCGGGCTCTACTCAAGCCCTGCCTCCTCCCAAATTTCGTGGATACAGTCCTCATTGATCATGCCTCTCTCTCAACTGGTAACTCACTTATTATTTGAACCATTTAATTGGGAGTTCAATTAAATACTGTCTTACCTTCTTCTATTGCTTCCTATGTGTAAATTTTACTCCCAAACAAGACTACAAGATCTTGACAGCAGGGATTATGTCCAACATGTATATATAGTCTATTCCCTTCACCCAGGCTGAGTATACAGAGTGTTTGTCTTTTGTCATCTTATCTCAGGAGTGTGGGGAAGGCCTCCTTACCCAAAAATATCTCCCCTCCCCTATCTTTATTTTCTTTAAACCAAAGAATTCATTAGTTTGGGTTACGAAATCGGCCCAGTTATAGTATTAATGGTCCCTGAGATGATTTGTACATTAAGCTATTCTGTAGTGATAATGCACGGTAGCAGTTTGGGACTTCAAGACCTGGGTTTGACTCTCAACTCCATCACTTCCTGATGACATGATCTTGGCAACTTATTCACTGCTCCGTGAAGTTTGCTTATCCACATAATAGGAAGATAACATTCCACTCATGATTGTGTGACAACTTAAAGAAAAAAATACTTGTAAGATTAGCTCATAGTAAGCACTTAGTAAATGTTAGCTTTTTAAAACAGTAATAATAGTAATAATCACAATAAATGCTGAAAGATAAACTGTGAAAGTTTTGAGATTTAACCCTACTTGCAAGCTGACAAGGGAGCTTGCCACAGTTTCATGGATGCTGGCAGAAGACACTAGACAGAGTCAGAGACAATGGGCTTTGTTACAGCACAGCAAGTAGCATGAACCAGTTCCACTCATCCCACAAGTCCTATAAGGTTTGAGTCACAGTTAAGGCACCCTGAGCCCAGGAAACTCAAATCTTTTACAATGACTACAAGCAAACTTGTCCAGACTTTGCTCTGGAGGGGGGAACATTATCCTTATTATACCAGGCAGTAATTAGGCCTGTCCTCTGCTTCAGAGGGAGACACTATACCTTCCAGGGCTATTTGCTATACAGACATCCTTAAAAACACAGTCCAGAACAAAGGCTATCAGTGCCTCTGCCCTCAATATGTGCAGGAAACAAGCAATTCATGGAGAATTGCCTTCCAACAAAACTTAGTCCCTACCTAAAATCTGCAGGAAAAGACAGAGAAATAAATTTAAAAATTGACAGGGAAACAGTATTATTCAAAAAAATCACTGAATATAATAAATATGTGTAATTAGAAAATCCAGTGTAGTTATAAAGGATGGTGAAACTATGTATTTACTGACATAGAAAATGTTTATGATACATTGCTGAAGAAAGTAGGTCTAAAAAATGAGTATATTATACTCTCGTTAATATTTATGGGTAAATCAGGTAAATCATTCACATGGCATGTTATAAGTAGTCAACAATTTCATTTACATAAAATATTAAGTCTATAATATGTAATATTAATAAATAATGTCCTGAAATGATATAAAGTCTAACATGCCCTTCACTTAAGTACTGTGTATAAGAAATCCAAAGAAGACAGGGAATCCAGATAGGCTTCCTGGAGGAAGTAGTGATCAAGTAAAATTTCAATGAGATGTAAAAAGTGGGATGAGAATTCAAAACAGAAGACAGATGTGAACACACTGAACTTGGAATAGCATGATGGATTCATGAACCATCCATAAATCTACATGTTGTTTGGTGTAACCAGCATAAAAGATGAATATGAAAAAATAGTAGAAGGTGGGGCTAAAAGGGTAGACACAGGTCAGATAAAAGTAGCAGCCAATAATGTATACTAAAAGGTCAAGAGGTGGTGGAAGACATCAAAGACAGGCCTCACCTACTTCAGAGTTCTGCCTAGAGCAGGCGCCACTCAGAGAGCTGAGTTCAATGCTGTGCATACGTTGCTGTTTGCTGGAAAGTGATTAAACTCAGAGGCTCTCCAGCCCTCTCCATCCCTGGGTTACATTTATCCAACTGGTACAGGACATCTTCACTTGGATTACCCCTGGCACATGAGACTTCTCATGTCCAAAATGACATGCATCATCCTTTCTCCCCCCACGTACCTAATCCTCCCCCTATGTTTCCATCTCAGGGACTGGCACTGCCACCCCCTCTATCACCCAAACTATAACCCAGGGTCTTTCTAGAGTTCTTCCTCCATTTTCCTCACCACTATTGCCCTCTCCAGCCCTCACCCCACACATCGTGCCATCAGATGTATATCCTTTCCTCTACATCTGCACCACTGTCTCAGTTAAGCCTCTTGTTGTGCCTCTCTGGATGCTTGCAGTAGCCTCCAACCAGGTCTCTCAGCCTCGCTTCTCAATCCCCCCAGTCTCTAGTCCCCACCACAGCCAGAGTGGCAGTGCTAATCTCATCTTCTCTCTCTTAGAAATCCTGTAATCATTCACCAACACCTAAGAGTGATGTCCACATTCTTTATCATGGCACACAAGCTCCTTCATGATCTAGCCCTCCCTACCTTTCCAGCCTTGCCCTGACTGCCACCCTTGAGCACCCCACAGCCCTGACGTTCTAAACTATGGAGGTTCCCCAGAATATACCACATTCTTCCATTCCTTTTTGCTTTCTCTCAGGCTACAGCCTCTGTCCAGAAAGCCCTGTCTTTCCTGTGACACCCCCAGTTGTTTCCTTAGACATCTGAGAAACCATGAAGCATCAGCCCTTCAGGAATCCTTTCCTGGGCAATTAAGTGCTTCTTCTTGCACAAGTATCTAGTGCCATAATCAGCTAATAACAGATATGCTACAAATATAGCAACTGACACACTGTTTTAATTATGCTTATACTTCTCTTTGATACAAATCTTCATTAGACTGTGAAACCCTTGAGGGCAGGGGTAATATCTTACTCTTTGCATTTTTATTGGTCACTGCATAAGGGATACTTCATAAACATTGGGTAGATAATTGACTGGCTGCATAAATGGAAAGATGGATGGTTTCTAGTTATTTGTCTATATTAACACAACTCAAATAGCTAAAAGAAATTTTTCAATAGAAGAGACATTTAAAAAGGAAACATAATTTCTTTATTCAAGCTCTTCTAGTGCCTTAATCTCTTCTTTTTAAACACACAGACACACACACACATAAGAAATTCTCTTAACAGAAAGGTCTTCTTAGGAAATATGTTAAGCATTCATCAAAGCCACTAAATCTTAATAAAGATTTCAAGAACATTTAGCTAATAATATTTTCATTTATCAAGTGCTTCCTATGAGCCTCCTGTATCTTATACATAACAACATCCTATAAATTAGATATTACCCCCATTTTATAGATGAGGGAACTGCCTCTTAGAGTACTAAGGGCACATGGCTAGGTACAGGACAAACTGGAATCTGAAACCATAAATCTCTGACTTAAAGTCTATGCTTTTATCCACTGCTAGCATCAGATCATCAAAATTTTTCATTGGGCCACACAGTGATATAAGATGTGACTTTCTATTTAACAATTATGTAAACAGTATGAGTATTTTCTTAGACATGTGCAAGACAGGATTTAACCAACAGCTCCACCATGAGTACAGCAGGAAAGCACGAGCAGAACTGGTCAATACTACAATTCATTTTCCTACCACACACAATTTACACTGCCTCATTTATAGTTTGTTTTTTTGAAAAAAGGATGAGTTTGCCAACAATAATCTATAATTATTTCTGCAGTAAATATGAATAAGACATCAGTGTTTCTGTTTCAGGCCATGTTCTCTAAATTGTTTTCAAACAATCCAAAAATACTTCTAGTAGGTTAGAGAACAGAATTCTCAGTTAATATCATAATCGTTTTTACTTTTAAGATATGATTTTTCAAATTTATTTCCCCCAATGAGAATAAAAAATACAAATAAATTGGAACTTAGCTACATCGAGGAGAACCTTTTCTACAGAATCTGATTTGCTCAGCTTTGTCCCACATAACTGCTTAGAATATTGAAAAATACTGGAAGTTCAAACTAGGAAGAAACACCTACACCTTACCTTTATGGACACTGTGGTAGGCAGCCTCTAAGATGATCCCCAGTGATGCCCGCCTCCTGGTATTTACACACACACACACACACACACGAAATTGTCTTAACATCACTCAGGGCTGATCTGTGTGACCAAATGAATACAGAAGTGAAAATATGTGACTGCAAAGGCTAGGTTGTAAAAACATTTTGGTTCCTTCCTCGCTTTCTCTCTCTCAGCTCACTCAGCCTGGGGGAAGCTAGCTGCCATCGCATGAGGCTGGCTGCTTCTCACACAGCCTTATAGAGAGGTCCACATGGTAAGGGACTGAGGCCTCCTGCCAACAGCCAGTGAGGAATTGAGACTTCCAGCCAACAGCCATGAGCGTGAGCCATCATGGAACTGATCCTCTTCCCCAGTCAGCTACAGCGCTTCTCGATATCTTAACTGCAATCACGTAAGAGACGCCAAACCAAAGAAACTCAGGTTAGCAGCTCCCAAATCTGACTCTCAGAAACTGTGTGGGAAAATAAAGGTTTATTATTTTAAGCTGCTGTGTTTGGCGATAACTTGTCAGACAGCAATAGATACATAGTGAAGACACTATCCAGAAGTCACACACATTTCTGCTTGAATCCCATTGCCCAAAGATGTAGCTTCCCAGCCACAATTTTAATGAGTGTTAGAATAGGAAAAGTAGTCTTTATTCTAGGTGACCTTGTATCTTGTTAAAATTATGGACTTTTATTACTAAGGAACAAGGGCAGAGACGTGGATATTAACAGAGAAATAGCAGCCTGTAGGAGACACATTGGTAGCCTCCAATGAACCATGCCCCCCAATGTTGACACCCATGTAAAGTTCCCTCCCATGTGGGCTTAGCCACACAATTGGCCATGATCAATGGAATATAAGCAAGCATGACACAAGCAGAGGCTTACACGTTGGCTCACTCCCTCTTCAGGTCCTAGCTGCCATCTGTAAGGAATCCCAGCTATCCTGCTGGAGAAAGAGGCCATGTGATGAACCAAGGTGTCCCAGCCAAGCTCCCAGCTGAATACAGCTCCATGGGTGACCCCAGCCAACACCATGTGCAGCAGAACAATCACTGCAGAACCACAAGACAAAAATCAATGTTGTTTAAAGCCCCCAAATTTGGGGGCAATAGTTTTTTAACATAAAATAGATAACTGAAACACAATCCTATCACATATAAAATACTTTACCTGACAATTCTGCAAAATATAAAGTATTTCTAAAATAAAGGGCATTTTGAGTCTGTCATATAATAGGAGATCTGCTATCCTTTATTTTGAATCATACAAGAATTCTTACAATACAAAGAGTGAATCTTACAGATCATGGAAATTATTTAGTCTTATACCATGTCTCACTATGTATGGTTTTCCTCTGAAGCATCATTTCTTAAACTGTGACTTGAGGTTTTCATGGATTAACTTCAGGGCCATGTGAAACAGATGCCAAACTTTTTTTGTCTTTAATTTTTTCTGGATAGTTTAAAACATGGCTTTGTTATGAATACTACATTTATAAGAAATTAAGATACTAAAGTATTGTTGACTCTAGATAATATAAAATAGCAGTACACTATTTGTACTATACATGGTCAGTTAATATATAGTCCATCATTGTTTCCATGCCAAGATATCTAGAATAACTTTTATTGAAAGATAGCTAAAGAGAACCTAGACTGTCATTATATTTATGGACAGATGATTTTTACAAATTTTTGTTACAGAGCATAGTTATAAAATGTCAAGGAAAATAAAGTGTGATATAATTTCTATATTCTTAGATTTTACTTCTATGATTAAACATAAATTGGAAACAAAAGTCTCAGTTCTTTTGGTGTTAAAAGATTTTTTTTCCAATAAAAATAAGAAGCCAACGAATTCAAAGGAGCAACTTATGTATGTCTGTGATACATTAGAAAATGTGAATCTTTGTGAAAAGAAATTGAATTTAAAAAGGCTTGGATTTTACTAAATCTTGGATTTGCCCCAATACAAAAATCTTGCCTTGAAGCATTTGAAAAGAAGCCCCACATGGCAAAAAAGATCTCATTGAAATCATGTGTTCTGTTTTGTGAGTTGGAACAGAAAAATGTTAATGAAACAGTGTCCTTGTCAAATAATGTTCCTGACTTCACGAAGCAGGTCATGAATTATAGGCAGCCACACCATTTGTCTACACCTAAATGAAACCATCCAGAGCTTTCACTGCAGCAAAATCCTTGGTTTCTTACATAATACACACTGATTTGGTGAGGTTCTTTTCAATGTTATAAAAGCTATATTTAAAATAGCAAAATATTTCTTTGCCAAGAAAAATCTGACTGAAAAAAATCATGATACTCTTTCAGAGAGGCTGAGACACAAATCTAATTTTCCTTCTTTGTTAAAGAAAGCAGCTTCACACATCACTGGAATTTGTTGCTTCTAATAGCATTATGCCCTATTATCAAAGATTCTGCCAACATCCCTCAAAAAATTCACATCTATCTCTCTGAAAATCTTTCATATGAACAGATCCAAGTAGAAACTATGGAAGTTCAATGGCATTCAAAAGGATATCGTGTAAAGAAGCAATGGAACTGGGTTTTAATCCCAGATGGATCATTTACTAGTTCGGTAATCTTGAACATCAACTTCTCTGATTTCTCTGAGTCTAGAGTTTTCCCATCTGTAAAGAGATAATGATACCTACCTAAAAATGCATGCTAAGGATCAAATATGATAATATATAAATGGATCTAGCAATGTGTCTGATATTCAGTAAATGTTGGGTTGCTTTCAACTGAATAACCGTCTCAAAACCTTTCTTGTTCCTTCTTCGAAGGCTCCAACTCTAAATTTTCCCAGTGGTCAGAGAGCTTTTATTTCATAGGCCTCATGTCCACTACTTGTGGTACTTCTAGGACTGGCAAAACAAAGTTTCTACTAACCTCCTAACAAAAGGATCCCTTTTCTCAAGGTCAGCCTATGGCTTCCCCCAAAAGGCTACCAGGTACAACCACTCTTCCTACTCAGATCAGGGCCCTATTTCCACCCACAGCCCATTCTATGCTCTTAAGTGCTCCTTTATGGTATATAAGAAGACCCAACAACTGAACAAGACAGAGGTTTTCTCCGAGCTGTGTACCACTGTCTCCTGTGATAAGCAGGGCCACTCCAGCTCTACATCTGCCATTTTATTTTTTATTTAGTTAGCATCTGACATCTACTAATCTAACCGTGTCTATGCATATGGATATTGGGGTTATTATAGCATATAACAAGTGTAATATTCATTTGAACCCTTAATTTACTTTGGTAAGTGTTTTAAGGTAATTCATCACTCCATCTGCAGATTTAACAACTCACCATTTGAGTATTCTGTAATTCTGTTGTTTTTAACTAGCATTCACTGAGTGTTTGGTACTTCCTCAAATACTCTCAAATATCTATTTGATCTTCACAAAAATCCTATGTGGTAGGTAAGCCAGATATTATTAGTCTCATGTTTTTGAGATGAGGGACAGAAAGTTTAAGTCAACTGGCTAAAACCATTTGGCAAATCTGTTGATACATAAACTATAATAAGTCACAGGTCTTGTGGTTTAAAATCTGTGCTTTTCCCAGTAAAATACGCTGTCTCTCAGTTTCACTATTATCTTTTCTCTAACTGGCAATAGAAATAGTCGAAACAAAAGGAAGCCTCTGAAATCAGCAGCAGGGTATATGTATCCAATCACGTGATTAAAGAAAGCAAAGCTGTACCAAGAAATGTTTTCTTTAATTTGTATTTAAAATGTTACATGCTTTATAAAAGCAGAAATGTAAAAACAAATTGTCTTTCACATTAAAAAAATTATACATGGTAATTACAGAAAATGTAAATAAGAAAAAGAAAAATCAGCTGAGTGTTTTTTTGATTGTATTGGATATTTGTTGAGCATTTTGAGTATACAACAGATATGTGGTAATTTTTGTTTTTAAACTGTCCCTGTGGCTGCTCTGTGGAGAATAGTTGAAAAGCCTGAGAGGCAGAGAGTTAGGGGGCTACTGTGGATCAGGAGAGAGATGAAGGAGGCTTAGACCAGGTAGGAACACTACAGGTGCCAAGATGTGATGTCTGGAACTGGGGTGTCCTTTGAAGGTATAGCTGATGAAGTGGGTGTGGGATGTGAGCAAAAGACAGAAGTTAAGAATAACTTGTGATTTTGGCCTGAGAAATGAGTGAATGATGGGTATCATTTGGTCCAACAGGAAAGAGAAAGAGAGGAGTTAGTTTTGCAGGGAAAAGTTGAGAATTCTGTTTTGGATGTGTTAAGGCTGGTCATTCACGTGGACTGTGCAGTGGCAGTTGGATGTACAACCCTAGAAGGCAGGGGGAGGTGGGAGCACAAGATAGAAATGTGGATATGTTATTGTTTTACCAGACTCTCTTCCCGCACTAATGCAGCTTGAAATTTGTCTCAAATTGTGCGTGTGTGATCCAAATAGCTGAATGATCAACAGTTATTTCTGTCATCTAAGAAGGTCAGTTTGAATAAACTCATTTAAATTAGTAGCCTGTGTGGCTGAAAGTATCAGATTGATAATGCTACACTTGACCAAGCTGGGTAGAGCTTATATGAAGCCATTTGCCTCCTTAATAATAATAAATTGTTTGTTGATTATTGTAGAACATTTTTCTAAACATTCCTTGTTCTCACTTGCTTTATTGTTTTTTGTTTTGTTCTCTTTTGTTTTTAGGAATTGAGTACGTTCCCATTTCTTTGTGTTTATAAGGCAGAGATAGTTGTTCAGACACATAAAACAATTTTATTCTATTTTTATTTTAAATAACAGCAATTGGATAATCATTAGCCGTCTGGTTTGATAATAATTGAAAATAATTTCTGAATAACTAAGTACTTTTATCTTTTCAAGCCTGCAGCACCGATGGCTAAATCAAGCAGCTGGCGGGGGGGATGGGGGTGGCGAGCGTCATCTTATGCCTCTCACACTGATTCTTGGATCACAAGAAACCTTCTGATTATAATTTGACTTCCTATCTCATGCCTCAAAAGAATACACTGGTCTGTATAAGAGTTATAATTCTCATTGAAAATTATTACATCGATCTTCTGAAATACAATAAATAAGTAAATAGCCAGACTTTTCACATGAGAAGTCAAGACACAAGAGATATAATAAGATTTGGAAGAAATACAACAAAAGGAAAAGCTTGAGAGACAATAGACTCAAATGTGGAGCTTCAACATCACCAATTAGAAATAACGACAGAGATTCAACAATTGATAGAGATAGCAGAGAAGAACAGCAGGATGTATAGCAGAAGATAAAAAGAAAATCAAATACCCTTAACCTTTAACTGGACACCTGCCCCCATAGACACTTGCACTAAACTTGGGTAATGTCTTTAAAGAAATGATGCACTGCCATTGTGGATTAACAGCTACCTCCCTGTGCCTTATTGGTCCTTGACAGTATCAGGGTGTCAGTCAGGAAAAGGGCAAACCAAATGGTGTAGCAGCGTAGCAAAAGAAGTACAGGGAGAAATTGCTGTATATAGCACAGCCTAGTGACAAGCTAGGCTTTTGATAATACAATACCGTGTTAACAACAATTTTTTTCTAATGTGTAGTATATGGTAGACACCATGCTAAGTGCTTTACATACATTTTCTCATTTACTCCTCAAGCAATCCTCAGAGATAAGTACCATCACCCTTTTAGGTTAATTGTCTAAATAGTTTATTAAAAAGAAGCAAAACAGAGCTGCTTTAGGCAGGCCTCTTTTGAGAACCAATGACAGAAAATCAACTTGAATAAGCATACTGGGAAAAGAAAGTAAGTTTGATTCCTATAAGCAAACCGTGTTCACACAGGGTGGTGATGTGGCTGTTTTGGGGCAACTGGAAGCAGAGGTGGAAAGTTGCAGGACGCTGCAACTCCTCTCTACTTTTCTCACTGTGTGGGCTGGCTCGATTACCTCTCACTCCAAAGTGGTTTCCGCCTCATAGTGGGGAAAAGAGCCGCCAGCAGCTGCTTGCTCGCATCTCCCAACTTCCCCACCTGAGAGAGATGGCGTCTTCCTGAACCTGGACCACTTCAGTGGCCAGAGTGCGCTGCCCCGACTGGCTCTAACTTCTGTATCAGTCATGGCTCGGAGGGCAAGGGAGCAGCCCAGATAGGCCCCGGGGGATCCTGGTCCTGGAGTCCACCGCAGACGGTATGCACTACACCATGCTAAGAAATGAAGTCACTTTCCAGACAAAGCCAAAGGGAAGAAGCAGAATGTTAAAGGAAAAGAAATGGGACCTCACCACCTAACTTCATAAGCTTGCTTCTAGAACATTCATTAATTATGGGTCTGTCTGTTCTATGCGATACCAGAACCCAGAAAGTAAAACAGATTGTTCAGATTCTGATTTGTCTCCATTTGTGAAGCAGTACCTCCATACATGAAACAGTCCTCTTTCCCAAATTATTAAGAACTGTGGAGTAGAGGTTTTAACCTTTGGGTCCTAGTCCTCTCAGAATTTGAAGAGTCAGAGTCTGTGGGCCAGTGGGTCAGTAATTAAACTACTATCTCTGAACTTTAAACCCATCAGCTTTGCGATGCTGAAAAACCACATTTCTGCTTTGCAAGCTGACACCTGTCAGGGTCCATCAAAGGGGGATGCTTCAGGGAGACTGCAAGACTGGAGGAAGAAGGGTCCTGCTTCATCTTGTCGGCTTCTTGTCTGTCGGCTTGCGGTTCCTGTGAACACCACTCTGACAGTGCGTTTTCCTCAAGCAATGCCAGTGTGTTTTGGAAGCTTCAGTTGAGTTCTGTGTGAGGAGATTCCAACACTCAGAACCAGCCCCAGTACACGCCTTCAGAGACCACCACGACCAGCTGATTGGTGTTCGTCCTAAGACGCCCCGGTACCCAGTAAGGAGCGGCTCCTCAGAGATCTAAGTTTCAGGTGTGTGGGCCCCATCCCCAGGTTTCTAAATGTTAATTATTCTAAATGTTAATTAAGTCCCTTTCCTTTGTTTTTCAACTCTAACGGTAGCAGTAGCTTCCTGCCATTGCTACCTCTATGATCATTTAGAATTCTCTTTTTGCCTTTTCAATTACCTTGTTAACAAGTTTAAACTTAGTTAACAATTCTTTATATCAAATTCTTTCTGGCAAAATAGCTGGCATGATTTCTGACTCCTAAATGGATAGTTATGGCCATATTTCCAGAAATTTGCATATATTACATACGTACACTCCGCATAAAAATTTAATGTGGTCATTGATACACTAAAATTCACTTACAGCCACCTATGGACTCAATGAACCCAAACCTAAGAATCTTGGGCCCTGATGCAGGACATGTTCAAAAATGCTTCTTAGAAAATAATTTGAAAGTGCCCTGGGTTCCAGATATTGGCTACTAAACAGTCCACTTTCACAAGTAAATGGGTTTATCTGGGTTGTGTGCTGTTTTCTGTGAGGTGGCCTTAACATTTGAAGTGAGATATCACATTAAAAGACTGTATATTCACCAGTAAAAAATGGTTAATAAACCATGATCCTAAAGAAGAATTTCATGGTCTTGAGGAACTTATTTTTGATCAGAGTCTATTCTCTAAATAGTTTTAGAGAATTGATTTTTTTAAAGTCTATCCTTGTAATGTTTTTCAACCTTTATTTTGGCAGGTCCCAATGAATCAAGTTCCCTTGGGCTTAAGTAGACTCAAGGTAAAGCTGATATTAAGATCTTCTAGAAAATTATGGGCCAGTGTCGTGTAAGAAGTGTCATCTTTTTCCTCTAATAGAGAGCTCCAAGATGAAATTCAGATTCCCCAAAAGTGGACAAGATGATCTCCTGGGGCACAAAAAGAATATCTAGAGCTTCTATTTATACCTACGTTTTATCACATGCTTTTTAAATTTCCATTTTTGTGCATGTTTTATGATGTACATAGTTTATTAGTTTGATAAAAACATATAAATATTTTATAAATAACAATAAATACCTATGCTGTGAGTATATTCTCAAATCTTTTTTAATTATAGGGGTCCACTTTAAAACAATTTTAGAGACCATTGCTCTAATGGTAAACAATTGTATGTTTTGGAGCAAGAATCAGAAAACCTTAGCTGCAGGCCAAATCTAACCACGTATAGCCCTCCAAGAAAAAAAAAAGAAGAATATGTGACAGAGACCGTATATGGCCCACAGAGACTGAAATATTTGCTGTCTGCCCTTTACAGAAAATGTTTGCTGAGTTCTGCTTTGGAGTAAGCCCATTTGAAATATAGTCAAAATTCTTTGAAAGGGTGGGGGAGATTCCCCTTCTATTATACTTTGTTAATGAAATGAGTACAAATGAGAAGGGAGAGTGGATGCAAGTTCATAGGTTAGTGCTTGTGGTCCAGCCGTAGATGTTACAGGTATCAAAAATAATTATTTAAATGAGGATGAAAAGTCAGGGGCAAGAGCAGCAACAGTGAATGCACTGACGACTTCTTTAAGGATGATAAAGACTCTTGAGGGGGGCCTATTGCACTAGCTCAAGGAGTCTCACAAATAAGCTTTATTTCATGAGAAAGAAGCAGACAAGCAATGAGTAAGTTGACTCTGGGAGTTTTATATCAGTATTTATAACTATAAAATTTCATAATGACTGATGTTTAACAGGTGATTCTGAATCACCAAAATTAGGATAAACTATTTTCACTTTCCTCTCATTAAGGAGTGAGAAATACATTTTAGTAGCATTTATGCCATGGAAAATGGCTGAAATAAATATTCGTAAATTTACAGGTTAATTTACATCCAAGAAACTAGGCTATGCAGAATGACTTGATACCCAACTGACCAATTCTTGATAATATAAAGATGGAAACAGAAGCTTAAAGCCAAAATGCTGAGAGCCAATTCATTGAAGATGCCCCATAGTACCTGTTAATGAAGAAGAGGAAATTAAAATGTACCGTAATTAGGCTACCTATGTTAGGGGTAATAAGGCTTTCCACTAGGCCTATTATCCATGATATGTTCGTTCTGTTCCATTTTAGAGTTCACCAAATAAGCTACTCACAATGTCTGAAATCTGGAAGCTGGGAATATAACTGTCCTCTGACCGCTGGATCAAGTAAAATTAGCCTTTGTAACTTTAAATATAAATGCCTAATAAAAAGTGTACATCAACTAGAATCTGCCAGGACAGAAAGTTTTTATTGCTCACTGAAGTACCATATTAGAAAATGAACAGCATGAACAGGGATCACGTCCATGGCAGACATTGCCAGTCTTCTAGCCAGTATCTATCCTATCTTCTTCCTTTTTCACATAATTTCAATTTTGTTTGGGGCAACTGTGTACCTAACTATAAAAATATTCAATCTCCCAGCTGAGAGTAGCCAGGAAACCAGAATCTGTCAATTATTGCATGGAAGAAGTCCCTGAGAAGGGCATTCTCTCCAGAATAAAAACACAAAGCTTGCACGTAGAAGGTTTTTGAGTCCCTCCACACTCTTCCTTCCTGTAATGCAGATTTAGGCCTGGGGGAACAGCCACCATTTGCCACCGTAAATGACAAGAGCCACATGCTAAGGAAGTCAGAGCCAGTCTATCCTCGGCAGCATCAGAGAGGAGCCAGACCAGTTCTAGGGTGTCTATTTCAGGCCTTGTTGTTATGGAAGAAAAAAAAATCCTACATTTTAAGCTACTGCTGATCAAATTTTCTATTCTTCACAGCCTAAAGCGATCCTAACTTTCACAACATGTTATTATTTGTGTTAGGTATAGTACTATGTGCTTGAAATGTGCTCTCTCATTTAATTATTTCAATAGCCCAACAAAGAGGGAAATATTATTCCTCATTTTACAGGGAGGTTAAATCACTCACCCATGATGACCCAATTAGTACACAGCAGAACTCATGTTCAAATCCAGATCTGATGGTCTCTATCATTTTTTCCACAGTGCTAAACTCAGGGCACTACACATAGATGATTGCTCAATAACAATTTTTCTCAAGGATATTTGCATAACAGGCAGCCATAGAAGCTAACGAGAGTGTCACTCTCCTGGTCAGAGAGCAGATTTATTTAGTCACTCCAAGATAATAAAGTCTCTCTGCTTTCTCCAGGGGCAATTTTCTTATATTCCAAAGTAATAAAGATAATGTCTTCCTTGGGAACAAAGATTGGACAGGTTTGCCAGCAGCCCCTTATGAGGATGAGGGTTTTCTAGACTCAGGGTTCCTCAGCAGTGAACCCCGTGTGCACAATATCTACCTGGGCCCACCTCCATGGGACTTGTGGGGCATGCAGCTATTAAGCTTATGTATAAACAGTCTAAATACATTTTGGCTTGCTCCCTCCTTACCAAAGAAATCTGTGAAAGTGTGGAAGTGTTAGAAGTCAAACCAACAGCTCTCGGAGTCATTGCTGCTTCCTGACAGTCTCCTTGGCCACTTGACGACAGGCAGAGGTAATTAGGTAATCCAGTTGAGATGCCTCTTTTGACCCAACAAGATGATGTTGAAAAAATCAACAACCTACCATTCAAGTGCATCACGCTATTTTTTTAAAGATATAATTATCCCAATGCAGTAATTCTCAACCTTTCAGTATTTTTTACACCCTTTTAAATTCTAGATTTTTGGCAGCATACTTGAAGAGATTAAATACCAAAATCGTCATCGAAATCAGTAATGATAACATGGAAATCATTATTACAATATGACATCTCACGGTTTCCATAAAAGCCTCCCTAGCTATGGCGTCATTCATTGCCTTGCAGCCTTTCCGCACTGTGTGGCTGTTTGAATAGAGCTGATTCCTGCCCTGACCTTAACCGCTTATATTCTCATGGTACAAAAGTCCCCACGTGTTCCAATAAGCACATGTTCTTTATTTAATGCCAGTTTTATATTAACAAAACTGCATCACACAATCCATTAACTCTACATCACATCTCACAGTTTTGAGTGACCGAAAATTCGGTTGGAGCAAAGACAAAACTGTTACACTTTGATAGAAGTTTTGTGTCATATAACCCGGCGAAAGGATATGGTTACATCTCTGCACAGTGGAGGATTATGGCAGATATTTTTAAATGGCCTTGCCATCAAAGATAAGATACATTTTGGAAAACAGGACGTATATATGTGAAACATCTAAGAACACATCTATAAACAATATAATTACAAGAACCAATTAATGCAGTGGGTATAAGTCTCAGTTCACAATCCAGGTGCACAGAAAACATTGAATTTCTTTATTACCTTTAAATAAATCTAAATCCAACTCCAATTACCCACCCTACTGAGTCCCCCCCCCCGCCCCTAAGAATGCACCAAGATTATGTGTGTTACAGCACCGAGAATAAGGAGGAACCTCCCAAATTCACCCCACCCCACCCCCATCCTGGTTCATTGGTTTTCACTGAATCAATGCTAAAATTCTCATAATCTTGGCTGAGATTATTCCTCATGTCCAGGGCTCTGCAAATTCTAGGGACGTGGGAGTCTTTGTGAGGCTGGGAGGCCCTGTGCCCAAAGTGAACCATGCAGTCTTTTTCAAGAAAACTCTCCGTCCACTTGAGAGAGTTAGTTTCTAAAAAGGAGTGCCAGGGATCAAACCAGCTGTGGCCCGGCAACTTCTCTCCTCTTCCTGTCAGGGGGAAGATTCTCTCTCTCTCTCTGTCTCTCTCTCTCTCTCTCTCTCTCTCTCTCTCTCTCAGCTTCTGTCCTTTGTCGCCTCTTCTCTACTTATCTTTTTTCGTGGACATCTAGTATCATCTCAGTTACAACTAACTCTTGTGTGGAGTTTATTATCTATTAACATTAGGCACTGTCCTAGTACATTATTATATTTATTCATGTAATCCTTATATAACTCTATGAGAGAGCACTATTAATATTCCCATTTCACAGTTGAGGAAACTGAGGCATGAAAAGATGACTTTTCCCAAGGTAACATATCTGGCAAAACTAGCTGATTGCCAGTTTGGGTCGTTAGTAAAGATAAGAGGAGCCACCAACCTCAAGAAGCTTCTGTTTTTCAACATCCCCCTATTAGCACAATGCTGTGGAAGCTTTTTCACAGAATGTGAACTGCGTACAAAGGTAGGACATGAATACGTTCTGTTTCTCCCCTTTTTTAAAACCAGAAATTAGGTTCAGCCACAGTTTAAATACCATTTTATTAACCTTTACAGAATTGTAGTTTTCTTATGATAGTTTTTTAACTTAGAATTGGTTTCAATTTTGAGTAACGGTGTCAGGCATAAAAGATTTAACTTGATTATTCAAAAACAAGGAATTTTTCTGAATTTAATAATCAATTTTATCTGAATGCAGGGCAGCTGGGTAGTTATTCTGTGGTGATGAGTTCTACCAATATTAATTTGTGGTTTTGCAGAAGGCAGGGTCAAGAATCTTTAGATCACAAATTCTCACCCTGACCCCAAAGTTTCAGATCCACAGTCCACAGGAAATTTCAAATAACACTCAAGGGAAAAGCAATCTCCTGGATTCCCACAAAGTACTTCTTTGAGGGCTTGAGGGCTCCTGCCCTCCTGGACAGAGGAAAGCTGGAGATAATGACGTCTTCTCTCTCTCTCTCTCTCTCTCTCTCTCTCTCTCTCTCTGTACGTATGTGTGTATCCGTCTTTCTAAGGAATTTAAAAAGCTAAGGCCAAATCAGCATACTTATAATACTATACTTCCAAAAGGTGAGATTTCTGAGAAATCTGGAATTTCTTCCCATCTAAATGAACAGTGTGAAAAATCGAGTCTTATTTGTCTTCTGACAATTCATCCAACCTGATCAAATGTGAAAATGATATAAATTTTCTGTGACATATTATTCTTATTCTTATCCTGATAGCTACAATTATGAAACAGCCTTCATTTTTAAAGAGGAAGCACAAAGTCTGATGGGTATTTCAAAAAGAAAAATCAATAACAATTGATTCACTCCATCAAAGCCTGTCATGTAACAGCTGAGTCCTGGCACCACCAACAACAAACAACAAATGTGCCAAAGACAGCAAGATGCATTAGGGAGATAAAGCGCAGTTTCCTTCATGCCAAAGCACCCACTTGAACAGATGAAGAGAGGGCATGATACTGCTTGCAGAAGGTGGATGCCGAGACGGCAGCGATGACGCCACAGCACCGGGCAATAATCGAGAACGTCGGTTTCGTTCCAGACCCTCTGAGACAGGGCAGCTGCGATGTGTCTTTTGACATTGCCGCTTGGAGCCAAGTCATCTTTCTCATTAGGCTCTTTAAGTGCCACCTGGCCATGCTGAGACATCTCCTGCAACACAAAGAAATATTTCAGTGTTCCCCGAAGAAAGTGTAGTAAAAAGCGAAACAAAGACAATGTTAACACATTGCAAAACTCTAACCCATCACTGGTGCGTTTTCCTTCAGCGTTGTCACAAATTATGGTAGCTATATCTAAAAACCTAAACAAAAATTATAGAATAGTTTGGCAGTTCCTCCCTGACATCATTGTTGAGAGAATTATTCATGTGCCGAGGCTAACTATGCCTGCAACTAAGCTCTGAATGTCACCTTTTAAACTCTCATCAAGAATTTGGTGGCTGACCTCTCAGTTCCCAGATGCAGGGCAGCCAGAATATGTTTCAATCCATCTCCAATATCTTACTGTAAATCACCCAGAAAACCTCTAAGAAAAGATACCCAGAGTAAAGTTTTTTAAACTTCTTAGACTATGGAAGGTTAATTACAGAGTCCCTGCCCCCTTCTACCTCCTCGGCTACATTATGTAACTATTCTTGATAAGGGAGAAGAAAAGAGAAAAAAATATCAAGATCTGAGATAACGTAAGGTTGAAGCAATTGCTGTTAATACGTCTTCTGACAGTGAAAAGTAAGGAAATGCTAATTATTTAACAATTAGTGATGCTGTCCCCTTAATTAGAAGTGTACCACATTAAGGAAAAACTTGACCAAATAATTTCCAACTTGATTGAGATGATTATCAACCCTAGCAGTAAGGACCACTTGTGCATAACCTAACACCAAGGAGATCTTTAAACACATTCTGGATCCTTGTTATTAAGGCTCCTGTGATTTTAAATCACTTAAGACAGCAGTACTCACACTGTGGTCTACAGACCTGCTAAGAGTCCTCGAGATCCTTTCAGGGGAATCGTCATGTCAAAACTAATTTCATTATAATAAGAAGCTATTTGGCTTCTTCACTGGGTTGATACTGCACTTACAGGGCAGAAGATACAGTGAGTAAAACTGCTGCCACCTTAGCCTGAATCAGTCACTGCAGTGCTGGGGGTAGGGGAGGAGGGACAAATTTTACTTAAGACTGTCTCTGGTGAATCAGTAAAAAATTATTAATATTAATTTTATTAAATCTCAACCCTGCTATTTATTTCTTGTTTTAATATTTCATGTGACAAAATATACATAAAGCCCTTCTGCTCCGTACCAAAGTACAATAGTCATCGCAAGGCAAAGCAGCTGTGTGATCGTTTGCATTGTGAAGTGAACCAGCTGACCAGACATTTCAGTCGATACACAATGCATCAGTCTGAGGAAGATAATAGGCCCTTCACTCATTCAACTAATATTTCTTGAGCTTAATGTTTTTAGTCTAGATTAGACATCAGCTCTCTTTCAAAGTTGAATGATACATTAGCTGGTTTTCAATCATTCTTTTTTTCACAACAGATTTATTGACCTAGAGTTCACATACCACTGTACAATTCACAAATTCTGCTCAATTCAATGGTTTTTAATATATTCACAGAATTGTGCAACCATCATCGCAATCTATTTTACAACATTGTGATTGTCTTAAAAAGAAACCCCCATACTCATTAGCAGTTACTCTCCATTTCTTCCCAACCTCCTGAGTTCTAGAAAATCACTAATCTACTTTTTTTCTCTATAGATTTTTCTATTCTAGACATTTCATATAGGTGTGATCATATAATAAGTGGTCTTTTGTGGTCAGCATCTTGCACTTAGCATGTTTTTTGAGGTTTATCCGTATTGCATGTATCAGTACTCCGTTCCTTTTTATTACCAAAAATATTCCATTATATGGATATGTCACATTTTATTTATCCATTTACTAGTTGGTGGACATTTGGATTGTTTCCACTTGGGGGCTATTATTAATAGTGTGTGTATGCACTTTTACGTATAAGTTTTTGTATGTAATATGTTTCCATTTCCCTTGGGTATATACCTTTGAGTGGAATTGCTGGGTGATTTGGTAACCTTATGTTTAACCTTTTAAGGAACTGCCAGATTGTTTTCCAAAGCAGCCGTACAATCACTCTTGAAAGCTGTAAGCACTAATTCATTCACCCATTTAGGAATTATTTGTTGAAAACCTAGTATGCCCAATTCCATGTGTTAGATATTAGTTATGTAACAGCAAACAAAACACACAGAGTTTCTACCATAATGAAGTGTATAATCTAGCAGGGAAGATGAAGAAAATCATAACTTTAGGGATGAGTTCAGTGACAGGGAAGGTACAGGTACATAGGAGTAGGTAAAGGGACCTAAACTCCTTCAATGTCTGGTAAGATCTCCCTGAGAAAGAAATGTTTGTACTGAGACCCAAGTAAAGGAATAATCAGTATTAACTTGACAAAGGGGAAAGTGTGGTACAAAGGAACAAATTCATGTAATAGCCTGGAAGTAAGAGGGACCATGTTCTGTTTGAGTGACCAACAGAAATTCAGTGTGACTGGAAACTGTACAGAATGCAAGGTGAAAAAGGGCAAAAAATAAGCCAAGTGCAGCAGCACATGCCTGGAGTCCCAGCTACTTGGGGGGCGGAGGTGGGGGGATTGTTTGAGCCCAGAAGGAGTTTGAGTCCAGCCTGGGCAACATAGCAAGACCCTATCTCTTAAAAAAAATGAGGACAAAAATTAAGTCTGGAGAAATAGACAGGGACCATTGAAGGGTTTGTAATAAGGTAGTAACACTATTTGATTTGTATTCTAAAAGAATACGCTTCTTTGTATCTAAGAAATGGATCACAAGGAAGCAAAACTAGACGGTTGCAACCAGCCCAGAGTTTATAAACAAAGATAGTCAAGAAGTTATGGTGGCCCAGACTACAGCAGTAGTACAGTGGTGGATCTGAAGGGAATCGAGAGATGCTCAGAGAGAGAATCAATAGGACTTGGTGACTGACTGCATGTGGAGGACAAGAAAAAGGAAGGGATCAAAACAGATTTTCTGCTCAGGTACTGGGTGGATGCTCATGCCATTTACCAGGCCGCAGGGAATATGACAAATGATGGTCCATAGAAGTATTTCCTATGCACTCACTAATGCAAGACATTGGGTTAGAAGTGTGAATATAAAATAAGGATGCTATGGGCAGAATAAAGTCCCTCCTCAAATCATGTCTGCATTCTAATCCCTGAAACCGGCAAATAAGTTACCTTACACGGTGTGAAGAAAAGAGGTAACATAGCAGTCTTAAATTTCCTTCCTGGAAAAGAGCCCCTTACAGATTTGGCCCTTGGATAATATCTAGAAATTCAGACTTTGGAGTGTTCTCACCTTTAACCGGTAAGAGTAGCCCACTGCACCTAAAATAATTGTGCAAACAATACAGTATATGTTGAACACCTGTTTCGCTTCTGGGAGTCTGGAATTTTGGTACATGGTAGGCAGAAAATGCCTGTATGACCAATCCCAATAAAAACAGTGGGCACAACATCTCTAATGAGTTGCTCTGGTTAATAACATTTTACATGTGTTGTCACAACTCCTTGCTGGGGGAATTAAGCACATGCTGGGAGACTCAACTGAGAGAGGACACTTGAAACCTTGTACTTGATTTCTTCCAGACTTTGCCCATGTGCCTTTACTCTTGGTTGACTTTGCTTCATATTTTTTTTTCTTTGCCATAATAAATTATAGCTGTGAGAATGACTATATGCTGAATCCTGTGAATCCTCCTAACAAAGAATTAAACTCAAGAGTGGTCTTGGGCTGTGGTCCCCAATGCCCAGGCTATGGACAAGTACTGGTCCATGGCCTGTTAGGAACTGGGCCACACAGCAGGAGGTGAGTGGTGGGCGAGTGAGCCAAGCTTCATCTGTATTTACAGCAGCTGCTGTTGCTCCCATCACTGCCTGAGCTCCACCTCCTGTCAGATCAGTGGTGGCATTAGATTTTGCATTATGGTGAGTTGTGTAGTTATTTCATTGTATATTACAATGTAATAATAATAGAAATAACATGCACACTAAATATAACATGCTTGAATCATTCCAAAATCATCCACCCCTTGCCCCAGTTGGTGGAAAAATTGTCTTCCATGACACTGGTCCCTGGTACCAAAAAGGTTGGGGACCGCTGGTCCTGGGGACTCCCAACACACATAGAAAACAGAATTTGCAGATGTGATTAAGTTAAGAGACTTGAGATGGGGAGATTATTTTGGATTATCTGAGTGAGCCAAATGCAACACAAGCAAAAGTTGGAATGATGTGACTGCTGATTTTGAAGATGGAGAAATGTGCCATGAGCCAAGGAATGTAGGTTGCCTCTTGAAGCTGGAAAAGGTAAGGAAATGGATTTTTCACTTAGCCTCCAGAAGGAATCCTGCTGACACACTGATATTAGGTTAGTGAAACCCATTTTGGACTTCTGATCTCCAGAAGTAAATTGGTAAATCTGTGTTGTTTTAAGCCACTAATTTTGTGGTAATTTTTTATAGCAGCAATAGGAAACTATTAATAATACAGATACCCTCAAGGATCATGAAATTTAGTGGGTGAGACAAATGCAAAAACATACAATACTTTCCAAAGATTTCAACTACAAATTTTTACAACTATGTACTTTCCATTTAACCATTATTCTCTTTTCCAAGAATAGTGACAATATTTATGAATAATCAGAAAGTAAATTTCAAAGGACAGCTCGTTGTTTGTGAGAAATAGAGTAAAACTGGCTTTTCAACATTTTCTACCTCTTATCACACATGACAACACTGTCCAATATGTAAGGTTAAATGGCAAACTAGTTTACCAAATTGTGAGCCGGAAAACATGATATACCTCTTTGACGACTTCCTTAAACATTTTTGGGGAGTGGGAAAAAAACCCTACCTGGCAATTTATCAGATTAGAAAACTCTGGTAGGTTTTCCTGATACAAACTAGAAAGTAACATGATGTTAATTATTGTAAGACAGAGGTAATTAATGGACTGGTCAATAATACATATAAAACAAGGTTTCCACTATCAAGAAAACAGGAGTCTGCTTGATGGAAAGGCAAAGTTAGACAATTCAACCGCCTTTAATTTCACAGTCTGTGATTTTTCATAAAACTTTTAAAGATCAATTATATCCCATCAATGTTAGATCCAAGCTAAACTAAGTGATTTATGTACAAATACCCTCACACATGGACCAACTGTTGATTGAGTAACTTATCTTTATTAAATATGAACTCAAGAGATTATACTGACGACTTTCACTGCGCTTTTTAATTCACCTCCACTTTCTGTTTTAAAAATGTACCCTTTAAATAACTAGAGGACAAAAGATATTGCTCTTATTTTAGAACTAAATTAAACATAGTAGTTTAATGAAGTTATTCAGATGTGTCCATAAGATTTAATCCAGCTTTTCAAAATAAGAACTTTCAAAAGTGCTAAATAGCAATGAAAATTCCAGTCCCTGAGAGTTGGCTTCATTTATTCATTCTACAAACGCTTGTACAGCATTTACTACTAAATTGAAGACACAGTGTAAGGCACAGGTGAATAAAGAACAGCCTCTGATCTCAAGGAGCTCATAGTCTAATAGTGGAAATTGACACATGAACAGATAAGTATTAAAATAGGATGAAAAAGTACAGTGGTAGAGACAGAAAGACACCTAACCCAGCTTGAGCGTATTGGGAAAACGCCCTGGTGTCAGGGACACCTGCTACGAGGCTTAACAACTGAGCAGGAGTTAGGTAGGCTCCAGCAGATGGAACTAAATCAGTAAAGACAAAAAAGGATTTTTGTGAGAGGTGAGAGGTGCAGATCCTGTTTCAGTCTTCTACATGTGGCTATCCAATTTTCCCAGCACCATTTATTGAATAAGGATTCTTTTCCCCAATGTATGTTTTTGTAGAACTACCATTTGATCCAGCAATCCCATTACTGGGCATCTACCCAAAGGAAAAAACGACATTCTATAAAAAAGACTGCACAAGAACGTTTGTAGCAGCACAATTCACAATTGCAAAGATGTGGAAACAACCCCAGTGCCCATCAATGCATGAATGGATTAATAAAATGTGGTATATGTATACCTACTACTCATCCACAAAAACAATGGTTATCTAGCACCTCTTATATTATCCTGGATGGAGCTGGAGCCCATTCTCCTAAGTGAAGTATCATAAGAATGGAAAAACAAGCACCACATGTACTCACCATCAAATTGGTACTAATTGATCAACACTTATGTGCACATATGGTAGTAACATTCATCGGTGTCAGGCAGGTGGGAGGGGGGAGAAGGGGATGGGTAAATTCACACCTAATGGGTGCGGTGTGCAACATCTGGAGGATGGGCACCCTTGTAGCTCTGACTTCTGACTCGGGAGGGGCAAAGGCAATATATGTAATCTTAAACATTTTTACCCCCATAATGTTCTGAAATTTAAAAAAAGACAAAAAAGGAATAAAAACACCTAGCATGTTCAGGGAACCACAAGCTACTGAAGGGTGGATCATTTATCTGATGACTATAGATCTAAGGTTGCTTTGCCTCACAAATTATGAAGTAATTAATGAGTAATAGCTGAAGTGTCATAACATAGCACACACATAATTGGAAAAAAAGATATTTAAAATTGATTTCTGTTTTAATAGTACTATACCATTTTTGATTGGTGCTCTACACCCCTGCACCACCCAATCCACTAAAAACAGTTAACATTTAGAGTGAGTTTAACACTTTCCCCAATTTTTATTTCCATTTTTTACTGTATTCTGAGTGGTTTCACATTTAAATGTTTAGTCAAAGAGAAGCTTGTCTTCTTTTTCTATGCATCCTAACAATCTTAAACTCACT
>NW_012148163.1:205666-221356 GCF_000956105.1 Propithecus coquereli | reverse complement strand
AAGGAAGGAAGGAAGGAAGGAAGGAAGAGAGAAGGAAAAAGGATTGATCAGCTGTTCTGTGTCAGACATTCAACAAGATCCTGAGAACATGAAATAGAGTGTGAAAAGTGTTATAAGAGAAATATGACCAAAAAACTGGGAGTTGTGGAGATAGCTCCCTGGGAAATGTGGAGACAGTTTTACAGAAGAAAAATTTGAACTAAGTCTTGACGGATGAAGTTCACCAAACAAAGATGGAGAGAAAGGGCATCCCAGGCCAGAGGCACTGAATCATGGAAAGACATGGGAGTAGGCAGGGAATTCTGTACAGTTCTGTGTTGCTAGGGCACAAGCGCACAGTGCAAATGGTGGAAGATGAAGGAATAGTTAGGACCATGTCGGGAAGGGTTATGTGCTACGCTGAAAGTAAGCAGGAAACAAGATGCAGAAAAGTGTGAGTAGAGAGAGAACTCACGAACCATGTGATAACGTGGAAGCCTGGACACACCCAAGAGGCAGCGAGAGCCTGCACTAATGCAGTGGAAATGCAGAAAAGGAAATGGACCTGAGACACATATCACAGACAAAATAAACAGGAATTGGCAACTGAATAGAAACAGAGAGATGACAAATTGACTATTATGGACCCTTGGGGTAATGCTATTTAATAGAGAAAGGGAACACAGAATGAAAGGAAAGGTTTACAGGGAAAGGTAACAACTTCAGCATTTTCCTATGTTGGGTACACACAGCCAACAAGACTTCCAAGCCGAGGGGCTTAGTGTGTGATTTGAGGTTGGGACTGCAGAGCAGAGGAACTGAATATAAGCAATGATCAGATTTGTGAGAGGCTAAAGTCTTTGAGTCTTTGAGGCCAGGGTCTTTCTTTGGCTTTCACCTCCCTACCCTCAGTGCCTTACACACTGGCTACCGTAGGGTAGGCATTCAGTATACGTTTGCTGTTTAATTATCTTTCTGTAGGAATAAGCATAAAAGAAAAAGATAAGGCACTAAGAATAGGATCTTATAAATATATGTGGGGCACAACTATATTTAAGGGACAGCAATGAGCAGAGGTTCCAAAAAAGGAGAATTAGAAAATAGCAAGTGGGAGAGATCTGGGAAAGAGAGACACCTTAGAAGCTTGGAAAGCACAGTAATGTGTAGGGAAGAAAATAAGAGATCCAATGTATGTGCTGGTAGCAAATGACAACGAAGACAGCCTACACCAAAATGCAAATTAATTCATTCCTGGACCATATAACCTAAGTGGGCATATCATGTGCTATAAACTAACTTTAGGGACTACAAAATTTTAATCTGGTAATTATTTAACACTTACATTTGCAAATTTCTCAAGAATATTTTTTTTTATATTTAGCACTATAGTCATGCAGAGACAGTTTCATTTAATCCCAATTAGCTAATAAGATAATGAGATCTGGAGAGACGTGTGATGTGCTACAGTTCCCACAAAATAGAAATCTCACAAAATTGAAAACACCACTGTTCAACAATTTGTTACATATCTTTTCATGACATCACTTTTCAATGACAGGAGTCTTTTGTCCTAAGGTCTTCGTAAAGGGTATCAGAGAACCACCCCCACTCCTTCTCCCCGTTAATGTAAGTGTCCCTACTTGAGAATTTCTCAATACCTCCTCCTCTGAGAATGCACTTAGGATGCTTTCTACTCACACGTGTTTCTCATCCCCACAGGGGCCATAGCATTGGTTGGAAATACTTCTTCAAAAGGCAGTATCTTTGGCCAGAAACTAAACTCAATCAAATAAGTATCTAGAGAAAATAAAAGACACTTTGCAGGCATCTGCAAGGAACTATAGCTTCAAGAGTCATAGAAATAACTTTGAAAATCCCTAAAGATCATCTAGTTCCAAAGGTCCCAAGCTTCACTATTTATCAGAATCATCTGGAGAGTTATTTAAGTATCTCTTGGTGCTTCCCAACTTTTTCCTACCCTTCCTGCATCAGATCATAAGGAGCCACCAAAGAAGGTGCTCATGGCTAAGGTACCTGGCCTGGGGGCACTGGCCTCCTGAGGACTGAAGGGATCAATATCTCAAGCCACACCTGTAGCTCTGTACAGTGAAGGGTTAATTTAGTGGGCCGGGTTGCTCAAACACTGTACTTTCCAAAAAAAAAGGAACTGGCCTTTGACTGGCTCCAGGGTGATAACCTCTGAATCCTTGGAATATCCTCCTGATAAGAGTGTTTTTGTATGCCCGAGCCCTGGGCCATGTTCTATCAGTTTGATCTCTGGAGGGCTGGAGACGGAATAGTTAATGTCAGTCACTCAAGTGCTGAGTGCCTGAGTGATTGAGCCCCAATAAAAACCGTAGACATCAAGGCTTGGGTGAGTTTATCTGGTTGGCAATACTTCTCACATGTTGTCACACATTATAATTGGAAGAATTAAATGCATTCCCATGCAACTCCAACTGAGAGGAGACACTTGGAAGCTTGCACCTGGTTTCTCCTGGACTTTGCCCTATGCACCTTTTTACTTTGCTGATGTTAATTTGTATGGTTTCACGATAAACTGTAACCATGAGTATGACAGCTTTCTTGAGTCCTGTGAGTCCTTCTAGTGACTCACAGAGCCTCAGAGTAGTCCCAGGCACACCCGTAGGAGAGAAGAAGTAATATCTTTTCCTCACGCATCGCAAGGTTCATGTTGATGGTACATACAATAAAAGATAGGTTGACAAGATAAAAGCATATAAATTTATTTAGTATAAGTTTTACATGACACAAGAGCATTCAGGGAAAACTGTGTATTTTTATGCTTAGGTTTGATGTAGAGTGGACAGTTGTATAAGAAGTATGGTTGGACAAAAAAGGTTATGATTTAATGGTAATAAACTGAGGGGAATTTAACAACGCCCATTTGTTCAGATTCTTCTTGGCATCTCTGTGTCTTCGTGCCTTTCCTACAGGTATAGGGCAGGATACCTGTCACGTAAGCGTTGTTAGGACAGAAGGGAGGGACAAGGTCAGAGAATGACCTTCCTAGGTTTTATGGCCTGCTTCATGGAGGTGAAAGGCAGGAATTGATAGTAGAAGAATGTACTTTGTTTTGTGTGGAACAGAAACTGTTTTAGATTAGAAAAATGTGTTCTCTTTGATTCTAACTAATGCCATTTGCTTCTGTAACCGTGCTTGCTTTTAGTTGTTAGTCAAATATAGTTAATCAGGAAAAAAAACAGGGCAGGAGTAACTCCATGACAGGCTGAACTTCCTAGAGTAGGCCTAAGTCTCAGTCCCCCTCCCCAAACGCAGATCAGAACTGGCGCTGGCGTGAAAGTTGAAAATCCCGAGGCTTGTGACCACCCAATCAGGGGTCAAAACAATCCTCCACTTTCAAGGGAACCAATGGACGAAGGGGGAAGGGAGATGGTGTGCCCAGCGTGTCGTGTGCCACCGGTGTGTCGTGCACAACAGAAAGTATAAAAGCTTCACTTTTACCCCGGGGCAGGGTCCTGGTTCATAGGGAGGCCACTGCGTTGGTGCTCTGGGACTTGGACCCTAGCTTGAGCTAGCAAATAAACTCCTTTGCCATTTGCATCCTCGGTGACTCTGCCTCTCTGTTCCTGGGGCTGAGGGGAACCGGTTCTTACAGAGGAATGGCAGGAGGTCAGAGAGACCTTCCTGCTTCTGCTGTTTTCTCAAATGCTAAGGTACTCTATTTTGGGGTGCAGTATCCTGAACCCCATCAGCCCCGATAATCCCATTCATGGCAGGCTACATTATACCCATTGAAAAGTTCTGGTCTACATTATGGGGCTTTCTCAAAGCTCACTGAATCAAAACATCTATCCAGTAATCTTTATACTTTACACATTCCCTGAGTTAATTTAACACAGCAAGTGAGTCCGCTAGTTTTAGAATAGGCTTTCAGGAGCTTCTGATCTAACCAACCAGCCATCTGATGCTTAAAATAAATTCAAAAAAATCCCTGTCATTTGGTTTGTAAATTTCTAGGCTTGGGAAATCCACAATTTTGCAAGACACCCCTCTTCAATATTTAAGTGGTTCACATTGTTGGAAAAATTTTCCTTATATGTAAGTAAAATATCTCCATAGGACTTCGAGTCTTGGCCCTTAGTTACACGCAATGAGGCCGTGCAGAGTAAATCTTACCTGCCTGCCACCTAACAGTCCAAACACCACAGCTTTTTTGTTTCCCCAGAGTCTTGTCTTATCATCCAGAGTTTCTTTAACAGGTCTCAACAGGCTAATGGGAGAGGAGCTTTCCAGTGATCATCTACATGAAGATCCTCAAGACAATAACCACAATGAAATATAAGGATATATTAATAATATATTTATTAATCAGGGGAAGATGTCATTATTTTTAAGGAATACATTCTTTATGCTAAAGCTTTATTTTTATAGTTATAATACTGCATCAAATATGGAAAAAACTAGTTTAACAAGAAGAAAAAACTATATATACATTAAATATGTAGACACACTGACTTCACAAAAACATAGAGATTTAAGGAAAGATAAATGATGGTGGTGGTGGTGTTTGTTCATTTGATGTCTTGCATAGATATAAACTTTCAGAGTCTATTAAAAATAGCATAAACTCTGGGGAATGATATCAGGCAGGTAGATGGGGAGAGGATGTATTTCCAGGAAGGAGGAATGGCTTTTCTGACTGGTAAATTTTAAAGAAAGTGTTAAACCAGCATAGCCCAGCACTTTCGGAGTCCTCTTTCCTAGATGCCTGCCTGCAGACAGGGTGCATTTTATTTTGCTGTCTACCATGCAGTAAGTCGCTGTCTCTGTGGAGTGGCCTGTGGTTGTCCACCTATTCCAGTGACAAGGCAGCTAATTTCATGGAAGTCAAGGGTAAAGTATTAAAAAATGCACGCAGCCACATATCACTAATGCTGTCTTGGCCCCTCTAGGCTAGACAGAAATAATTTCTTCTCTGTTATTTGTTTAGAGCCTTCAACTTACCTCCTGCTAACTTTCATTTTCATTTCACCTACATATATGTATGTTGTAAGTTCTTTGAAGGGAAGGACCTGGGTTTTATACTTCTTTTTGTCCCTTGGCTGTTTTCATAGTGCCATACACAGAAGAGGCAATCAATAATTGTGGATAGCTGAGCAGTCCTTCCAAGCAGCTTGGACATCCACGATTGAAATGGTTTGTGAGTCACATTAATCTCACAGTCTACGAATAACTAACCTCTCCCCTTTTCCAATTTGATCCATGGCAGGATACAAAGCTTATTGCTGTGAATTCCTGCCTCTCTACAGGGCTGCTCTGCTACTTTAAGTTAGGTGCCAGTGTGCCCTTGAAGCATTTCTTCTGTCCATTTCACATACAATTACATCCCTTCAATTCGCCACACACCAAGGGCCCTGGCATCCTGGTGTCATCCATTCTCATTGCATTATTGGCCAAGCATCGTGGAATTGTGATAAGCTTGGCATGAATGCCTATGGAAAACCTCTGTTTCCAAACCTCTTTACTAAAGACCATTTGACGTGAAATAAAGCAAGCAGGTGTGGCGATGCACTCTTTCCTAAAGCCAATAGAACATTGGCTGCTAAGAGGTCCCAATGTCACACCCATACCATAAATAGAGCAAATTTTGCTTTGTTGACCTTTGCATTCTTTAAAGGCTGAGCTCTCTTCTCTGCTATAAAATCTCTGTTAGAAAATTGCCTCTTGGAGACAACTATAAAATCAAGTGTTTCTGTGCAGTGAGGAGCCTAGGAGGGAAGTGTTAAATAATCCCAGCTTTTTTATTTCTCCTAAAATGTTCCTAATATTCTCCTTAGTTTGTTCAGGAAGGGCAATTGGTCATAGAGCTTTCCTGCTGAACTGCAAAGGCATCAGGATGCAGTATATAATTTAGGATGTCTAATAAAGCTGACTAGCAAAGAAGCTAATGGAGACAGGGTTAAATTAGCCAGCTGGAATCAGAAACATCAGGATCTGGATGCAAAGTAAACATTCAAGTTTGGGATGCAGATTGAGGATGATACAGAACACAGGTTCACAAAAGCACAGTTCATTGGCTGCCAGGAAGTCAGGATAATCAGAGACCAGTGTCAGAAAGGGCAGTCTCTTCTTCGGGCTCAGAGCCTGGAAGGAAAAGGAAAATCAACAAGGATGCTTCTCTCAACCTGACTGCTCAAGCTAGTTAAAGCTAGTCTAAAATACCAACACCAACATTTACATAGCAATGATTCTCAAATGTTTAATATAAATAGATACTTTCTTGAAATTCAGATTCTGATGCAGTTGTGGAGAGGGGAGGCCAGGAATCTGCATTTCTAATAAGCTCCAGGGTGATGGTGATGCTGCCGGTCTACAGACCACACTTTGACCAGCACCTCCTATGCGCCAGATACTGCTTTATGTTCTTTGCATAAATTTACTCTTTTAATCCTCGTTATAGTTACCATCATCATCTTTCCTATCTCAGAGGGAACAGAGAGGTTATGGATGTTCCCAAATTCTCATTGTTGGTAAACGGCAGAGCAGGCTTTGAGCCCAGGTAGCCTGATCCCAGGGGCTGTGCTCATGTCACCACCAAGTTATACTGCTCTTCCCAAGCTATGTGGTCTGTATTGCTCCTCAGATCTGTGTAACTAGTGCCAAGCCGAATATGGATGCCCTGGCAGAGTTAAATCACTGTAGCCATCAATGATTTAGTGTCCAACCTAATCCAACAAGAAGAACAAGTGACTCTAATAATATTTACTCAGTGGAATAAGAGAGTCGTATGATCTGCAGTGTGCCTGCTACAGACTCCTTGCACAAACAGTTTGTGTGTGCGTATATTTCCATCCATCATTTATTTATTGTACCATTTCCTATCTGAATCTGTCCCTGAAAAGTGAAAATAGACAGAAGATCAGCACAATGAACAATATACATGGATTTGCTCTCATTTTTTTTCCCATAAGGAAATCTGGCTCAACTTCCTCCTCAAGACTTTGGATCTTACCAGCCTCTGTGTTCATACAGTTTTGCTTGTCTTTGCGAGGCAAAGAAATGCTGGCATCTCCTGTGGATTAAAATAACTGTAAAAACTCTGATTTGAAAGGGCCTCTGGGCCTGCTGCCTGGCTGCTCCAGGCAGCTAAAGATTTGAATTCTATTGAATTACAATCTACTGCAGTAGGAGTCGGTGGGGAGGAAGGGAGCGCCAGGCTGGCCGGCTGATAGTGCTGCTGCCGGGAGCCTTCGCAATGTCCCAGCAGCTCTCCAGCCTTTGGCAGTAGCTACAGCAACCGGCCAGGCAAGGGCTTGGTCTCCGAAATGGCGACCCTCATCAAAGAGGCTTAGCTTTCTTCGTGCATTCCCAAATGCCCCAGAGAGACTCATCTAAGTCAAACATATGCGTGGAGACAGAGGGACAGAGTGGGGCTGCGATAAACAATGGAATGACTGTTTGCATGTTGCCCTGGAGAGGGAGAGTAAGAGATGAATAAAATATTCCCTTATAAACAAGTGAAAATAAAAAGTCTCCCTACTGCCCCCAGTGAGAATATTCCCCTCTTTAATATGTATTGGATTTATTTCTGATAAATTTCCATCTTGGGCACAAAGCAGAATAGGCAGAAAGCTTAAGGGGTGGAAAACGGCATGCAATCTCAGTCAATGTTAATGACAAGCAAATGTGTAATGATTTGCCTTTTTCTGTGATACTATCAACTGCATAAGAAGGAAAGCAACTTCCCCATGTGATTTTTTTTAAAGACATTTGTGTGTTTGAGGTAATTTAAACTACTGTGTATATATAATATCAGCCTATGAAATATATTATTTAAAAAAAATTTTTTGACATACATTATCATATAGCTTAGAGAACATCCAATCTTCATCTCTGCCAAATGTTAAGAGAATGTACTTTTTTTATTACTTGTAAATATATATATGTATGTTTAGATAATACGAATGTCAGGTTTCAGTCTGAAATGCCAATTCTTGGCACGCTCATGGCCAAAGAATGCCCAGACACGCCAAAGTTAGGCAAGCACAAAAATGAAGTTTATTGAGGAGAGAAAGATAGGATTATAGAGCAAGAACAAGATATAGGTTTACAGAGCATGGTACATACACCACAGATGACGACCAGACCCTTTGTTGCAGCAAAGTGAGAGCCAAAGAAAGGGCGCAGAGAGAGATTGGCTATGGTCTGTGTCTTATTTTATAGTGCCCAGATAGGGACCTCCCTCATGGTTCAGAGGTCACCATAGACCCACTTTGATCAGACAGTTGGGAGTCACATGACCTGAGTCTCAACTACACATGCAGTTTGTTCCAAGTCAATTTCTAGACTCCAAGGTACCTATGCTGCTTGGCCTGTGGGCTGGAGAGTCATCTGCATTCTTTTGCTGCTGGCGCACAAAGTTCTGGTTGGCAGACTCATAGGATCTTCCCTCCTCCCCCAGGTATGGAGAATTAGGGTGGGGCAGGACCAAGATGGGGGCAACAGCACCCACTTTTATCCCTAGGAGAACCGGAATCCCTCAATATCTACCTAACATAAATATTTTCCAATTAGCTGAGAGTTTAAAATGTAATCAAATTTTTACATGGTTTTCTTTTAAAATTTTCATTCCATTTTGATTTGTTAACCAATGTAACAGGATATCAAATATTCAACTTAAAAATTAATTCAGATGTGCAGAGAAAATGTAATTTCTTGATTTATCTGTAACTAATCAGCCTTCCTCCCAAGATGGTTAGCAAGAAAAAAATTACCTAAATGTCCAATCTGTTTGTTTGAGGTCTGATCCTATGGTTTGAATAGTACCTTGAAGTATTACTTAGTTTATTTTGGATAAAAGTGCTTTTCAGAGGCTTTCCCTCCCTCTGGTTCTCTCCTTGAGTTTGTCTCTAGGTGTTTGGGAGTGAAGGGGAACATGGAATGTCTTGGCTTTGGAGCTAGATGTGGTCCTTGGATCTATGCTGAGTCTTTTATCACAATCTGGCCCCTCCCAGTGTCAAGGACTGTATCCCTTCCCTGTCCGGAAATTGTTGACCCTTCTGTCATTTAAAGCTGAAGTCTATGATAGGTTTAAGGTATAGTTTGTTTTCTCTTGACTAGGTCAAGGCCTGACAGTATTTCCTGGGTGATTCAGCCTCACACCGGTTGGCAGTGGTGGTGCAGACTTGTTTGAGGTCCAAGGTGGACCTCCCGTTTGGCCCCTACTCAGATGATCCACACTATAGATGTGGCCCACGCTCAGATGATCCCTCCTTGCCCTAGCATGTTTCTCCGCTAGACTCTCAGTTACTTCTGTATCCAGCTATGCCACAGAAAAACCAAGAGTAAATTGGGAAGTCTAAGCTTGAGAAATTGAAATCTCCAGAGTCCAATCAGAAAAACCCAAAAGGGGGAATTGAGGTATATGCCTGATAACTCTCACATTTCTTTCACCTTTCTCTTCTACAAATCTCTTTCTTAAGTTTTGCCTTTAAAAAATTTTCCCCAGCCTCACCCTCCCACCATCAAGCAGCAGCAAGGCTTGTAGGTTTTCTTATCATTGGTGAAAATGTTAAACTGTGACATTGTTAAAATAAAATTTTTTCAGTTGTGACAAGTGTTAAACTGGGAATTCTATGTATAGGTCTTTCATATTTGGTTATTACATATTTTGTAACAAGAGATAAAAATTTTTTAAATAGTTTCTTTCTGGATCTTAAGACTTTTAAAAAATCCCATTTTACATGTTAAAAGTTAACGATTAACTTATTTCTTCTCTTTCCATTCTCTCTGTAGTAAATACTACACTCTTGCCATAGACAACTTGGCCTTTGGCTAACTTGGGAGATCTAGTACTCAGAAAGGTAAAAGAAAAGAGCATATTAATAAAATATAAAATATCCGATTAATGGCTCAAGACAAATTCAGATTGCATTTGAAAATCATTGGTCTTATATTCTACTTCTCTACTGTCTTACGTTATTATTAGCTTATTAAATTCAAAATACATTTATTACTAGGCACTTGGTAGGGAATGATGTGGCTAAAAGAAAGATCAGAAGAAGGGAAAGTTCTTTTCAGAGAAATAAAATGTACTTTTTGTCTTTGGGGGCTTATCTATTATATGGAATAAAAATAATATGAACAGGGATCTTCCAACCCTATCCAAAAAGCCACAGGAGAGAGAGCTGCTGAGGACCAATGTGGCTACTAGAAAATTTAAAATGGCATAGTGGCATTTACAGTTTACAATCCCCTTCCCCTACATCTTCTTAGGTTGAGTCTCTGAAAGAAGGTGAAAGCTCCCCTGCTCTACCTCCATCTAGGGAGGACTGAGGCAGCACCCTTCTACTTCTCTTTAACTAGAGGCAACTTTCCTCCAGTTCTATAAAACATCAGGATCAAGACCATGAAAGCAGTGAAATTCTCAAGGTAGCTTGTAGACTGACTCTTTTTTGGAGCTTTGTCATTGTGGTGGTTTTTTAAACAAAAACCATAGTAGAAAATAATATCACTTTAAATGATCTAGCATCCTAACCATAAAGCTGAATTATTAGAAGCTTCTGGTTTGACTACAAGAGTCAATTCACATTAAGCTGTTAAAGAGTACAGCAGAGACTCATGGGATCCATGCTATCCTTTGCTTTTCTTCTGGGCAACCAACTAAAGTATACTTTCAGCTCTCCTGCAGTTAGGCTAAGACCATATGACTGATTTCTGGCCAACAGAATGAGTGGAAGTAATATATGCTACTTCTTTGTCTGAATCATGAATTTATCTCAAACAAGACTAGTCCAGGGGTCAGAAAATTATAACTGGCAGCTTAACCTAGCCTATCATGATTTTTTGAAAATAAAGTTTTATTAGAACAAAGCTACAGCTATAGCTGCTTCTCCATTACAATGGCGAATTTGAGTAATTGCAACAAAACCATGTGACTTGCAAAATCAAAAATATTTACCATCTGGCCCTTTACAGACAATGTTTAGCAACCCCTGCTTTAGGCTCTCTCTCTTTCCCTCTCTCCCTCCATCCCACTCTCCCTGCCTCCATTAATAACTTTGGAGGCCATATTTAAAGACAGTGGGTAATATGAAAGAAGCCTGAATTCTTGAATGACAGTGTGTAACAAAGCTTCTCCTACCTCCACTGAACTTTATATGAGTAAAAACGATATTTTATTGTGCAATGTCATAAAGATTTTAGGATTGTCTGTTGAAGCAGCTAGTATCACTTTCCCCAGAAGACCCAAAGGCCATATGAATAATTCTGTGTGCTCTCAGTGAATCATTCTGATTCCTAATTTACCTGCAAACTGGAAATACAGCTCTTTATAATACAATCATTCTGAAAATATCTTTCTTATCAACGCCTATGACAGTACACATACTTCCATAACCTTTAACTACACAGGATCCAAACTAGCAGGTGGCTCTAGAAAATATACAGTCATATATATGTGTGTTCTCTATCCCCACAAAGGCCAAAAACTCTGCTGGTTTAGGATAGGACTAAGAGAGCAAGTGCCTATCAAACTCTCTAGTCGTCAGTGTGGATTCATAGTTCCCACACATTGAACAAGACTGTGGAAGTGAATAGCTTTGAACAGGAACACTTCATACCACATTTCTCAGAAGAGCTGTTGACCTGGAAAGGCCACAGGGGAAAGATGTTGATGGCTGCAAGCTGATACCCTCCCACAGAAGGCTCAGATATGATCGATGAGGACCAGACCTTTGCTACTGTGCATGTGGATTTCCCTAGTCAGAAGAACACCTGTTCTCCTTCCACAAAACAGGAATTTTGAGATTGTTAGTCACATCAGTTGATGTACATGTTAAAACTGTAATTTGGATCTTATGCATAGAGGAGAGAACATTTTAATCAAGACCCACAGATTTTTTTTAGTTGGGTAACATGGACAAGTAAAACATAAAATGACTCTGAAGACTTTCATTACCTCACTCCTGTGCAGCAACTGTCACAAGAAAAAGCACAAGATCACTTTCGATGGCACCAAAACTCTTCTGACAGAGGGGCACCAGTAAGAGATTATCCATGAGAATGAGTTCTCGATAGGACCAGTGTGTCTTGATGATGGGGATAAACTTCCTTCTGTAATCTGATGCCAGGGAAGTTGGAAGGGTGAACCAAAGCAGTCAGGAGGAAAAGCATATTTCGATTTTAAGTTGTCTTTTACTGGGTGGTTTTGGCAAAACAGAACTACAAAAAACAGGAAAGATGGCAAAACAAATCTGCAATTTTGCAATCCAAAAAAGAAGGAAGCAATTTCAGATGCTCCACAGCCTATATTACTGAATCCTGTTAAATTATTTACAAACTCTCCCCAGGCCTGGTTTTCAGTAGGTATGGTATGTTATGCACACATCATTATCTTTGAATTGCAGTATAAATGCTAATCCAAGCATATTGGTTTTTTAATCAGAATTGAACTTGTTAAAGATTATATGAAAACTTACTCTGTGTACCGATGTTCTTATAGGAAATCTCTTTGAAGTGTTTTTTTTTGGTTTGTTTTTTTGTTTTTGTACAGAGCGTACATAAAGAAAAGTAATATTTTACCTAGACAAGGTTTTGTGGTAGTGATTTTCAGAAAAAGCCATTTATGATCTTTTAATCTTACTAGGAGCCTGGTCATAAAATCATGACAATGCAGGAAACGCACAAAGAAGCACCTTATATCAAAGTATGCCCCCATCATCACCCTCCCCCTTGCAAGGGTTACCTCCCACTGCTATACGGGGAGAGAAGAGGTGGGTTTTCTGTGTGTCCTTTCTGTACTGCTTTCTCCAAGGTCTCCACTTCCAACTGGCAGGGGCAGGGGAGGGAGTATCCCTGACACTTAGAGCACCAGAAAGGACCAATGCCCCTCAAGCCCCTGAGATTAAAGTAGTTCCTTTGTTATGCCTCTGGAGAACCAATGAGGGGTAAGTCACATTTCCCTTCACTCTCATTTTATTCTTAACAGCACTATCACACATGGCTGTATGGGAAAATTCAACTTTCTCAAGGGCTGGAGAAATTAAAGAGAATTATGCATAGGGGAAATCTGAAACTGTATAGTAAACATGAATTTCTCATAATCCAAAGGAAAGGCATCCAGAGAAGTAGACCTTCCCAGGACTCCTGACACAGTCACATCCCACTCATGACCTTTCTCTGCTGACTCTGCACTTTCCTCCCTCCTCCTTTCCATTCCACCCCCAACCCCACATGTGGCTGGGGACCTACCTGGAGGGAAGGTAGTATGTCCTTCACCATATGCACACAGGCACTGTTTTCAAAACAGATGCATCTAGTTCTCCCAAACAGTATATTAATCTAAATCACATTAATTTGGTCTAGAATGAAATCTTTTTGGAGACAGAGTCTCACTTTGTTGCCCAGAGTAGAGTGCCGTGGCATCAACCTAGCTCACAGCAGCCTCAAACTCCTCGGCTCAAGCGATCCTCCTGCCTCAGCCTCCGGAGTAGCTGGGACGACAGGCATGCGCCACCGTGCCGGGCTAAATTTTGCATGTATTTTTAGTTGTCCAGATCATTTCTTTCTCTTTTTAGTAGAGACAGGGTCTCACTCTTGCTCAGGCTGGTCTTGAACTCCTGACCTCAAGTGAGCCTCCTGCCTCAGCATTCCAGAGTGCTAGGATTATAGGTGTGAGCCACTGCGCCTGGCCTAGAATGAAGCCTTGGAGGGCCTCAGATGTACAATAAGTGGTAGTGTTTGACATTCTATTTCTGAAGAAAAGACTTGAGGAATGAAGAACTACCTTAATACTCCAAAGTCCTCCAGAACAGAGAGGACACTTCAAACCTGGTGGCCTTCAAATTTTCCCCACCAGGTGAGTTTCGACCACAGCTTTTTATTTTCCCACCTATTTAAACACTTGCTCACCGACATATACATAAACAATCACAAACATACACAGACCTCTTCATAAAACAAGCACTAATTCTCTGAGAAAGTACATGCTAAAGAGTAATGAGTCATTTTTTTCTTTCCTTTTTTAGAAATTTTTCCCCTCCTTGATGTCAAATTGTCTGTTCAGACCTGCTGAGAGTGTAAAGTAGCCATTGTTCTGCTCTTCTTATCTTAATAGCTGTTCCCTTAATAGCTCAAAGACTGGCCCTAGGTTAATTTGGAATATTGGCAGCCTCAAGTAGGCTGGGGGTCTGATTCACTTTCCTCTGCCTTCTAATCAAAAAAACCAAGAAAACAGAAAAAGATATACATTGTTGTGACAGAATTTAAATAAACAATATCAGTGAAGGAATTTCCCAGTTTTGGAAATAATTTGTCTCCACATACAAAGCACGTGCATAGACCTGAGAAACCATTATCACCTGAATCATGAATACAACACTTTCATGTCTAGAGATAAGAGGTGGGAAAAGGCTTCCCTTAATTTGTACATTTGAAACTTCAATTATATCCGGGATGACTTGGGAGTCACTCCTACTCCCCACCCCCATTCCCATTCTACAAGGCTCTTTATCCAAAGGAGTTCTTATATCAGTGTCTCTTTATATCATTCAAGAAACCACAGCTCCCAGGAATACAATATAGGGCGTGGTGCAGCAACCCAGCTATGACACCAAGAGTACAGTTCTGGTGGTCAAGAATCATAACTTATCACATCAGTTGGAAATTACGATGAAGACAGTAGGGTTTAACAGTTAAGGTTATGAAAACTAAAGTCAGAAAAATGTGATTTCTAGTTCTGTCTCTTCTAATTACTAGCTATGTGACTTTGGGGAAATTATCTAAACTTCCTGAGTCCCTAATCATTTATTTGCAAAATGCAAATAATACTTCATATGATTGTTTGGTAGATAAAATTAAACAATTTAAGAATTCTTCATTAAGTGCACATGGTTAGCACTTAATAAAGAGCATTGAAGAGCAGGTAGAATAGTGATAGCTTAGAGCACAGAGTCAGGAGTCTGACTTCTCTTCCAGCTAGATATGACTGGCTTCTGGCCAATTGGATATGAGAAGAATTGAATCATTACTCAAAGGGAGGCCCTCCTTTTTCCCTTTTCCTTTTCTGCTGGCTGACATGCAAACATGGTAGTGAACCATTTTAGACTATTCAGATTAGGGCAACACACTAGAACTAATCAATCAACAAGACCTCTATCCTTCTGCTCCAACTTAGATTGATTGTTCTCTAGGTCTGACCCTCAGCTGTCATTTTGAGACGACCTGCATTTCTCTCCTTAGTTGATTTCTTCACTGCCTAGCTCTCAGGTCCTTCTTTTTAGTTTATTCCCTCATTTTACCTCACTAAAAAAGGGTACATGGAAGGTAAGCCTTCTATGTTCTTGCATGTCTGAAAATGTATTTTCTTTTCATGTTGAATGACAGTTTGGCTAGGTATAAAAGTCTAGGTTGAAATTCATTTTCTGTCAAATTTTTTAACATTATGTTCCATTGCTCTCCATCATCTATTGAAAAGACTGAGACATTTATTTAACTTAGTATCTAATAGTCCTCTTCCATTTGAAAAAACGTGGTATGCCTTAGCTCTGGGAAACTGCATGCTTTTACTCCTTTTATAATTTCCTTGGTTGAGTTTTTTCCTGTTCTTTTTCTGGAAAGCCTATTATCATATGTTGGAATTTCTGAAATTATTCTCTTTCTCTGGCCTTTAGCTCATATTTTTCCTTTATTGTCTTTTTATTTTATTTTATATTGTGCTTTTTTTAA
>NW_012148163.1:203970-205246 GCF_000956105.1 Propithecus coquereli | reverse complement strand
ATTATAATACACTCATATACTTCATACATATTGTGGTAGATTGAATAATGGGCTCCCAAAGATTTTCATTTCCTAATCCCTGGAACCTGTGAATATGTTACCTTACATGGCAAAAGAGACTTTGCAGATGTGATCAAATTAAATATCTTGATATGGGAGATTATCCTGGATTATCCAAGTTGGTCCAATGTAATCATGATCCTCAAAAAATAGATGAGGAAGGTAGAAGAGTCTGAGGTCGAAGTGATTGCTCTCTTTGAAACAGAAGAAAGGGCCACGAACCAAGGAATGTAGGCAGCATCTAGAAGCTGGAAGGGGCAATGAAAAATATTTTCCCCTAGAGCATCTGGAAAGGATGCAACTTTGTGGACCCATTTTGGACTTCTGACCTCCAGAGCTGTGAGACAATAAATTTTTGTTGCCTTAAGACACTAAGTTTGCTCTAATTTGTTACAGCAGCAATAAAAAACTAATACACATATCTTGCACATTTTTTGTTAGATTTATTCCTAGATATTCTAAGCTTTTTGGCTATTTAAAAGGATATTCTTTCATCAATTACATTTCTAAATTTCATTTCTAAATGATGATTTCTTTGAAATATATGGTTTTACATGTTGATTGAATGACAAGTGTTGTCATCATTTGGGCTACTGTTACAGAATACCATAGGCTTAGAGGCTTATAACCAACAGAAATTTATTTCTTACAGTTCTAGAGGCTAGAAAGTTTAAGATCAAAGTGCTGATAGATTCCATGTCTGGTGAGAACCCACTTCCTGGTTCATAGCTGGCTGTCTTCTCGCTATGTCCTCATATCGCAGAAGGGTCACAGGGGCTCTCCAGGTATCTTTTATAGGGACACTAATCCCATTCATGAAGGCCCAAATCCCATTTCACCACCACAATCTAATCACTTCCCAAAGGCCCTACTTCTATATACTCTCATATTGGGGTTAGAATTTCAACATATGTATTTTGGGGGGACACAAATATTCAGTCTATAACAACAAGCCACCTTCCTTAATTCTTATAGAATACCTAGTGACTTTGGTTGAAAATTTTGATAGAAAATCATAATGTCTGAAAGTCCCCGTAATTTTTTCTTTCTAATACTCATACTTTGTTTCTTTGTATCTTTCATGTATTCATTGATTATCTTGCTCTGTTCATTGGCTAGGATAACCTGTATAATGTTAATAGTGATAATTTCTGATAAGTATATTTGATGGGCTTGATTTTCTAATATATTATTTAAGCTATATGTACTTATGTTC
>NW_012148163.1:192020-192735 GCF_000956105.1 Propithecus coquereli | reverse complement strand
AAAACTAATACACATATCTTGCACATTTTTTGTTAGATTTATTCCTAGATATTCTAAGCTTTTTGGCTATTTAAAAGGATATTCTTTCATCAATTCCATTTCTAAATTTCATTTCTAAATGATGATTTCTTTGAAATATATTGGTTTTTACGTGTTGATTGAATGACAAGTGTTGTCATCATTTGGGCTGCCGTTACAGAATACCATAGGCTTGGAGGCTTATAAACAACAGAAATTTATTTCTTACAGTTCTAGAGGCTAGAAAATTTAAGATCAAAGTGCTGATAGATTCCATGTCTGGTGAGAACCCACTTCCTGGTTCATAGCTGGCTGTCTTCTCGCTATGTCCTCACATCGCAGAAGGGGCACAGGGGCTCTCCAGGTCTCTTTTATAGGGACACTAATCCCATTCATGAAGGCCCAAATCCCATTTCACCACCACAATCTAATCACTTCCCAAAGGCCCTACTTCTATATACTGTCACATTGGGGTTAGAATTTCAACATATGTATTTTGGGGGGACACAAATATTCAATCTATAACAACAAGCCACCTTCCTTAATTCTTATAGAATACCTAGTGACTTTTGGTTGAAAATTTTGATAGAAAATCATAATGTCTGAAAGTCCCCATAATTTTTTCTTTCTAATACTCATACTTTGTTTCTTTGTATCTTTCATGTATTCATTGATTATCTTGCTCTGTTCATTGGCT
>NW_012148163.1:190525-190882 GCF_000956105.1 Propithecus coquereli | reverse complement strand
TTTATAACTCGAGAGTTAATTTTCTTTCTTTGAGAACTACTAAACAAAGAGAGAATGTGATTATGCCAATTTAAATGAGAGAAGATTTCACATAATCTTATATCCAATATCTCTTTTTGCAAATGCATTAAATGATTATTTTAATTTTAAAATTTAATACACTACTCATGACCACAAAGAAATCATAAGGGTATGTAACTACATATGCATGTACATAAATGTATAGTTCATGAACTTCTTCCAAACAAAAATCATGCTTTACTCCTCTTTTTCTCTTCAGCTCTCTTATCATACCTGACAAAATGCAAGTGAGGAAAATGCAGGAAGAAAGGGCAAACACAGAAAGACAGCAGGACA
>NW_012148163.1:186322-187727 GCF_000956105.1 Propithecus coquereli | reverse complement strand
ACTGTAGTATGTCCTTGCTTGCAAATTTTCCATTGAATAAAGACTTAAAACAGTTAAAAAAAAAAAAAACTATGAAAGAAACCACTTGGCAAGGAATAAAATGCTATTCCAGAAGGAAATGTCTGAGCCTTAAAACACTAGCAAAATAAAACTTTACATTGTTTTAATTAAGACTAAGGGAAAGATGTCACAAAGCTTCTATTTTTGTGACTCAAAGAGAATCTTCAGAAATTCATGAAATCCCAAGTAATGAGTTTTCAGAATTAAAAGAGAATTTTTTTTAATTGGCATTTGGAAAATATATTTTACTCCTATGATTCCTTAGAAGGCATTTTTAGCAATTTATATTTTTTCCTTTAAATGTGTGTAGGTCAAATTACAATTGATTTATGATAGGTAAGAGGTGGTGAAGGGACTCCATAAGGTATGGTCTTTGGTTACTATTTACTGAAAGGATGCCTTTGGTTAATTCAAATACATATTCACTTAGTCTGTTTGGGCTGCTATAACAAAATACGTTGGACTGGGTATCTTATAAACAACCAAAATTGGTTTCTCACAGTTCTGGAGGCTGGGAAGCTCAAGATCAGGACTCCAACAGATTTGGTATCAGGTGAGGGCTGGTTCACGTGTTCTTAGGTAGCAGCTTTTAGCTACGTCCTCACATTGTGGAAGGGGAAACCAAGCTTCCTTGGGCCTGCTATCTAATTTCTGAACATACTTGGGGAGGTAAGACTCCCTAATTCTTACCGAATTTCATTTCCAAACTTCACTCCCAAAATATTTGTCCAAGTTGCCAGTATATGAAAATGATGTGCCAGGTGCGGTGGTTCATGCCTGCAATCCTAGCACTTTGGGAGGCTGAGGTGGGAGGATTGCTTGAGGCCAGGAGTTTAAGACCAGCCTGAACAAGAGTGAGACCCCATCTCTACAAAAAATAGAAAAATTAGCTGGGTATGGTGGCACATACCTCTACTCCCAGCTATTCAGGAGGCTGAGGCAGGAGGATCCCTTGAGCCCAGGAGTCTGAGGTTGCTGTGAGCTATGGTGACACCACTGCAGTCTAGTCAGGGCAACAGAGTGAGACCCTGTCTCAAAAAAGAAAAAGAAAAAGGAAAGAAGAGAAAACGATGAGTTGTTCTTCATCTTCTGAGCCCCACTACTTAAAAAGTAAAAATATAAAATCTGTCTCTGTAAAAAGAAGGAGATCTAAGCCAAGATAAATAGTAGGCGTTGATTGGGAGAGAGCAGGATTTACAATGTACTCCTTTTTGAGTTGTCACTCATCATATGGTGGGAGACCAAGATGGGTTAACCTCAATATCCAAGCAGCAGAACATGAGAGAGACTGTAAAAGCTTTAATGTAAAAACCCATTCTACTAAGTGAAGTACCCCAAGAATGGA
>NW_012148163.1:181776-185879 GCF_000956105.1 Propithecus coquereli | reverse complement strand
TAGTCAGGGCAACAGAGTGAGACCCTGTCTCAAAAAAGAAAAAGAAAAAGGAAAGAAGAGAAAACGATGAGTTGTTCTTCATCTTCTGAGCCCCATTACTTAAAAAATAAAAATATAAAATCTGTCTCTGTAAAAAGGAGATCTAAGCCAAGATAAATAGTAAGCATTGATTGGGAGAGAGCAGGATTTACAATGTACTCCTTTTTGAGTTGTCACTCATCATCTGGTGGGAGACCAAGATGGGTTAACCTCAATATCCAAGCAGCAGAACATGAGAGAGACTGTAAAAGCTTTAATGTAAAAACCCATTCTACTAAGTGAAGTACCCCAAGAATGGAAAAATAAGCACCACATGTACTCACCATCAAATTGGTTTTAACTGATCAACACCTAAGTGCACATATAGTAATAACATTTATCGGGCATCGGGCAGATGGGAGGGGGGAGGAGAGGACGGGTATATACATGCATAATGAATGCGATGCGCACCGTCTGGGGGATGAACACGCTTGAAGCTCTGACTCAGGGGCCAGCGGTGGGGCAAGGGCAACATACATAACCTAAACATTTGTACCCCCATAATATGCAGAAATAAAAAAAAAAAAAAAAGCTATTGCACTAGATTTTCCCCTTGCCATGCTGAATGAAACACATCCTCTCATAGCTCCTGTCCTAGTCTGTTTGGGCTGCCATAACAATATACCACAGGCTGTGTGGCTTAAACAGCAGAAATTGATTTTTCACAGTTCTGGAGGTTGAGAAGTCCAAGGTCAAGGTGCCAGCAAAGTGGTTTCACTCTGAGGCCTCTTCTCTTGGCTTGTAGGTAGCCATCATCTCACTGTGTGCTCATGTGACCTCTTCTTTATGGGGAGGTGGGTGTGGTGCTGCAGGGGGAGAGAGAGAGACAGAAAGAGAGAGAGAGAACAAGCTCCGGTGTATCTCCCCTTATAAAGCCACTGATCCCATAACAAGGGGTCCACTCTCATAACCTCATTCAACCCTAATTACCTCCCAAAGACCCCACGCCTTAATACCATCATATTGGGGTTTAGGATTTCAACATATGAATTTTGAGGGGACACAAATATTCAGTCCATAATACCCCCCAATCTGCCAACAGCATCTTATAGCTTGCCTGACTTGAGCTCTGTGAATCACGTATTCTTCACTGAAAAGTATTGCCACTAGTTACATTTCTTCCTCAGTTTATGAGCGTATAGTAAGAGATCGAAGCATTATCCGTAGTTCCTTTTCTACCACATGTTGTCTTCCCTCCATCCGCTGCTGTTTGCTAGGTGCCACACTGCTACTGGCAGGGATATTTCCTTCCAATTAAACAACACCACTTCTGATTCCTAGAGATCAGCATCCTCTATCTACTACTATTTGTTCACAATCATCAGCATGTTGGTTGAACTGGTTGAAATGATACCTCAGTGGCTATTTCTACCCTGAAAAAGAGAAGCCAAATGTTTGCAAAAACTCTACGTGTAGGTATATAAAAAAGTCCACCTAAGGTAGACTGCATCATCTTCCCAAGTACCACACAAATGCATAGTACTCTTAGCCATTAAAACACAACATGTCAAAATATTCTTATACGAACAAAAATTCTTATAGGAAACAAAATTGATTGTTACAGAGATTCTACAGGGATAACATTTTTATTAATATTTTTATGGAAGTTTTCAATTCCCTAAAGCAAAAAGGTAAGTTCTGTTTGGTTTATTTTTAGAAAGGGAAAAAAAAAAATTCTTAACTCCTGTAACCAGCTTAGAAGAGACAAGATGGAAGGGAAATTGGTGAAAACAGGGATGAACAGAAGTGCAGCCCTTTGAACTAAGCAGAGGAACAAATTCTATAGTACTGCAACATAAAAAGAAAAATCCATCATTGACAAAAGAGACTGTCTAAGGACACTGGTCTCCTTTGAAAGTCTGAAAAAGCAGTTCAGAATAACAATGATGGCCATTGCAATGACTACAATTTCTGCATTATAAATGGTATGTTTTTAATAAGTTCTTACATTGATATATCTCTTTGTTAGAAAGATTCCATTTCTCCCCAGGTCATTTTTCATGTTCTTCTCCCTGAACATAGCCTCCTTTTTCTAGCAAAACAGCAATACCCATATTAATGGTACAAAATAGATCAGCATAAGAAACAAATTGTATAACATAGCTGTAATAGCTCTGTTCCTGTCAACTGAACTGCAATTGACCTTGGAGGGAAGGGCAGGTGTTACATCCCTAAGGACGCTCATTCAAGCTGGAAAAAGCTGATTGTAGAGGTGACAACACACTGAGGGAGACAGAAGGAATGGCAGCTGCTGGCTTCACCAATACAGATGCTGGCTAATTCATGGTTCAAACAATAATGCCAGCTTCCCAAGACAGTCATGAGACACAGAAAGGTTTTCCCTTGACAACAAACTGTCCCTATTGCAGAATGAGCGTGAACCATCTTTATTTCCAAACACTATGTCACTAGAAGTCACGGTGACTGGTTCTTTAACAAACCTACAAGTTCTATACCCAAATGTGTGTTGCTTTTCAGAGGAGTCCATTGGGAGCTTTATATGTTTGTTCTAGTAGAGACACCATTTTTCAGATCACTTTGGGATAAAATGAGGCAGGGCATTCCAAGTAGAAAGGAGGGCAGGCACAGCACAAGTAGTGCTTAAAGAACACCAAGGCCAATAAAAGCAGAGTGGGGGGAGGTTGGTAAAAGAAGGCATGGTGGCAGCGGTGGCACTCCCATGTGGCCCAATGAGCTAGAGTTTAGAGTTTATTTTCAGTTTTCTGGGAACCCATTAAGAATGTTTAACTAGGGGAGTGATAAGCTACATTTAAAAATCACTCTGGCTGCTATGTAGAGAACAGGCAGAAGGACCAGAGCAGAAGCAGGGTCACCATTTGCTGGGATACAGGGAGGGGTATAGTGGCTCCAAGTAGGGGGGCAGTGACGGATGTGGTGGGAGTGGTTAGACTGGGTTTGTGATTTGAGTGTGGATGTGAAGAAAAGGAACAATAAATATAAAAGAAAGTGTGTAAAATGAAAAATTCATTCATTATTACTCTTTTAACATTGAAGATATGAGATTAGGAAGTTCTGATTCCTGCCTTTCTTTACACATTTTGCCTCCACCCCACTTATAGAAATTTGCCTCCACCCCACTTATAGAAATATGAAGCCACAATTAAGAAAAATAGTACTGTTTTAAGTTTAAAGTTAGTATACTTTAGCTCCTATTCTTCTAAAATTCAGAGTATCCCTTTATTCATTTATTCTACAATTATTTACTGGCCACTTACTATATGTATGATGCTATGCTGAGTAGTTGAAATTCAAAGACAGATAAGATACACTACAGTTCTGCAAACGGAGTGTCAGTACAAAACCATAAAATTGTTACACAGCTCGAAAGTATAGACATATATAAACTCTTGAGTGCTACCTCACCAAGATATCTCCAGGTCAAATTGCACCCTGCCAAACACATATGCTTTCCCATATAACAAATCCACATACATTGCAGTAAAGGAGATAACCGTGTGAGCTATTGGTTTAGGTTCAGTGTGGTCTCAGTGTTGTATGAGAAAAGAACAATTAGGGGGCACGAGGGAGGATATGATCAGCTCCATTGAACAGTCAGTGAACATGTATCTTTGAAGAATCCATTATTTTTCTCCCAAGACTTTACTGTGTTCATCTTTAACACTGAGATAATACCTGCACAACTACCTCAGGAGGTTGTTAAACAGAGCACGTCATCTTTTCTATTTCTGTATGATCATCCTATAGTGTCCTATTGTGGGAATTCATATAATGTATCTCCTCTCATAACTCACAATAATCATTCCTTTCATTTTTACTCTGTAGCTTTATTCCTCATTTAAAGAAAGTTTCAAAAAGGGGAAGTTAAAGCTTCAGCCCAGTGCATTTCCGCATTAGCTATTCCTGTTCATTTATATTTTAATTCTATATTTGAATTCCAATATTATATATCTTTTATGCCACTAGATTTCAAGTTCCTTAAGAAGGAATTTAGTTATGGTGTCCATATCTAGAAGGCTTAACTGTATTAAATAAGAATAATTTTA
>NW_012148163.1:146137-180771 GCF_000956105.1 Propithecus coquereli | reverse complement strand
ATGAGTTTTTTGTTTAACTTCTTTTAATACTTTATGAGTATTTTATGTGGTAATGATTCTAAGACATTTTTATCTTTTTGATTAACTCAACTATCTTTTGGAAAATAAGTAAATGATCAAAAAAATGTATCTTGGTATACTTGAAAAATTTATCTTTAAATAATGCACATTTAAGTACACTACATATAAAACTTTCATGCAAGAGTTCAGGAGTTCATGTTTCTTTTTGAAAATTTTGTCATTGCTTGGTTTATCCCCTGCATGCTTTAGGCTTTTGATTGAATGTTAAAATTATTCTTGACGTGAAAAGGTTTCATGCGGAGACTCCCTGGTGGACACAATAATGAAGGTTGTTTAGTTGATATGTTTATTTTTTTTAAACTTTACCACTGCACTGACCCCTAAGTATTAAATCTCAGCGTGAAGATGTTTCCTAGTTACATTGATACAACATAGACATCCATAACACTTCAGGGATTTTATATCATGGTGTCAAGGTTATCTTCTCTTAGCCACTGCAGTTTTTCATAATCATTGGCCCCTAACATTATGGCTGCTGCTTATAAAAATTTTCTCATCAAGGTTATATCCAACATTAATATTAGTACAAATTTCTCTTGCAAAAATCCTTTGTTACCTCATCTTTCCTTGACCAGCATATGTATACACATGATCTGCTTCCAGCTCATTAAATTTTCCAAATATAGCATTTACTGATTTGAAAACTTCAGCGAGAAATTTTATAAAAAAATTTCTCTGATCTTTCAATTGTATATTTATCAATATGACTAAACTGGTTTAAACATTGCATCTTAGTATCATTTATACTCATATGTGTTAAACAATGACTCTTCATAATACCCCACCTAATGAGAAAGAAAGGAATGAAGGTATTATCAAACGAATATCTTACAAGTTATAAGTGCAAAACATATTAAAATTCAGATAACCCTAGGCTAACACTCAAAAGTAGAAAATCACAAGCTATAATGCATTTGATTTCTTGTTAGAAATAAGACAACACAAGTTTTCAGGAGACCTGAAAATTGATGTCTTTCCCTCAGTGTCCTTGTAGCAGTTTTCAAAGCTTTGATACAGTTTGTAAAAGGTAAAAAATCCATAACTGATTTCTCTTTGGGAGGGGGCTATAAAAGTGTTGGTATGGTTCAAGTTGCAGTTCCAAGAGCTTCCAGTGTTGAAGATCATCTTAGTGACATTATTTTATTTTTGCTATGAGGAATTTATTTTGTGCATGTGGATTTCATCTAACAAGCCAAAGAATGAATTCCAACAGGAAACTCCAATTTTACTTTCCAGTAAAATCATGGCGGTTCAAACATAAGTTTAGCCTATGTAAACATTTTTAAAAGGGGAGTCCAAAGAACTCCTAAAACATGATTAACTAAGAAAAAGCACAATGGATTGATACCAGTTTTTAAAATTATATACCAAAGCCCTGATATTTCTAACTTTCTTATGGTAAGATGTACTGCTTGATGCTGGTATTACAGGTGGTATAGGCTGAGGTCCCAAATATGACCTGGAAGCGGGAGAGCATTAAATGACATAAGGTCAAAGGAAAATTAGATAAATTTTATTACATGAGAAATCTAGAAATCAAAAGCAACTACCAAAATTTACGTACGAGCTTGTTTATCAGGCTGGTCAACCAACAGTGGTGTGTGGGACATTTTACAGGGAAAAGATACTAAGGATTATGTGACTAGAAGAAGCTTTCTCTGGATGCTGGAAACTTTTGTGTGGCCTGGCAGTTAAGGGCTGGAACGGGAAGTATCCTGAAAAGACATTTTCATAAGGAGAAAACTTGGGAACTACAATTAAGGAAATAAATTAAATCCCTGGTTTTATCAGGCAGTCTGCAATACATGTAAGTTATGGATTTCAGAGTAAATGAGCAAAGACATAACTGGGGACAGTAAAGGAACCACTATGTCCCTACAGAGTCCAGGAGGGCAGATATTAAGCAACTTCTGGTATCAGAGCGTGAGTGTCAGGAAGATCTTTGGGTCTTTGAGAAAGATTGAATGAAAACACTTCATCCATGTTCAGTCATCACAAAGAGCTAAAGACTTCTGGCAGTATGCACATCACTCACAATAGGGAAATGCAAATTATAACTGAAATTAGATACCATAGGTTATATCAATCTAGAAAATATGAGAAAGTTGGATACCAGTGATGGTGTGGGTGCATTGCTGACGGAAGTATGAATTTCTACAACTTTTAGGGAAAGAAATTTGCCGATATGTGTCACAATTACAAATATCCACACCCTTTAACACAGCAATTCCACTTCTAGTAATTTTTCCTACAAAACTACTGTCAAATGTGCAAAATGACCTGTTCATTTAATAAGCACTTAGTAAGCAGTGACCACACACCAGCTACTGTTCCAGGCACAGAGAATAGAACAGCAAACATCGTAGAGAATCTCATGAAGCTTATATTTGTTGGGGGAAAGATTCTAAAAACAAATAAGTACATACTATTTCTCCTGGTGGCAAGTGCTATGAAGAAAAATAGAATAGAGTAAGAAGAATATAAGAAATGAGAGAGAGATGCTATTTTATGTGAAGTAGGTAGAGAGGTGACATTTAAACAGAAACCTGGAGGTCATAAGGAAACAAGCTATGTACATACCCACGGGGAGAGTGTTCTAAATACATGTCATCACAGCATCATAGATAAAAGATAGAAAACAATCTAAATATTACCAAGAGAGGCTTGATTAAATAAATCATATATATTCTACATACATACACACATTCCTACATGGTTATAGGATGTATTATGTATGCATATGTGTAAACACAGATAAGAAAATGTTACAGTGGGGATGGAGGAGAACTGGGGGCTGCAGGTACTGAGGAAAGACTTACTTTTCACTGAATCCTCTTTGTACGTTTCGAATTCTGTACATCACAGACGCACTCTCCATTTCATATACAAAACACCATATGACATGTTTTATGTTAAATAAATGCCTGATATGACTGAGGTAAAAACACCTATCCTGTTTAAAATATTTCTGGGAGTTTCGGAAACCCCAGATGATAATATTCTACAACCAAAAATACCTGGGGAAATTTATGTACAAGTACATGTCACATGTATTATACTAAAAATGTTTCTAGACTTTCTGATAAAGACAGGCCCTTAACAGGAAAAAAATTGCACATTTGGAAAGAGCAATTCAAATAACACATCATCATCTATGTCACCAAAAGGGATTGAATCTCACAGATTCATAGTATCTTGTCAAATTTTTAAGAATTCATATTACCACCATCTCACAAGAAAAAGAATTTTATGTATTTCCCCTATCCACATTGTAATGAAGAATCGTCATGAAACAAAGGCTTAAACTGAAAACAAATTCAAGCCAAAAACCAGCACAACAAATCAAAACAAACACACCAACACTGAACTCAGGGTCCTCATGAAAACCAATGCTAAAATAAACACAATATATCCATTTCTCTGTCTTTTCCTTGATTTTTTGAAATATGAATGTATAGGGAATCCATGAATTTGCTGTAGACAGACAAGCAGCACAACAGAAGGTAGCTTTAGCTGTGGGACAAATTCCCAATATTCAACTGCTAAGGCTTGCTCCTGTGGACTTACCCTTCTTGACCAGACACACCACATCCTGAAGGCTGTAATCCTAGTCCCCAGTGGATACCATCAACCATGCGGAGTACCACTCCACTCCCAGGACCCTGTACCAGTACCTAACTCACCCTTCCCTGCTGCCAATAAATCTGGCCTGAAGAGACTCTACATTGAACAGCTGTGGTAAACAAAATTTCTAAGATTCTATTCATTTTACTTAATTATATTGATGTCTCAGGTAAATAATTGTAAAATGTATGGAAGATGTTGAGGCTGGGGTGGTGGGGGGGGATCAATTTCCCCAAGTCTGCTATTGCAGTTTGGGGTAGCATTGTCCCCTAAGCCATTCCTTGTGATGCTGAGGGCTATATTAAGTTTGGACTCAGGAGACAAATGTTTGGAGGCAACCTCAGAACTTTCTACCTTTACCACTGTTATCTGTATGTTCATCTTTCCTGTGTTTGTTGATATGTGTATGTTCATCTTTCCTGGAGTTTTAGCAGACAAAACGTTCCTATTGAGTCTTCAAATCAGTATAATGAGACATACACAGTAGCCACCTTGCATGTGGCATTCTCCGTAATCAACAGGGGTGTCACTGGTATGGGTCTGCTCAACTTCTTAAAACTCACCTTCCTTCAATTATCTCAAACTCCACTACAACAAACCATCAAAATCAGTCTGAGATATTTTAAAAATAGTGTCCTTTCTGTCTGTTTTTCAGAGCTCGAAGTATAGCTATATGATACTATTTTCTATAGCTTGGTGAGCAGAGAGCATCTCCAAGTGAGTGACGTATTCTAGCACAGATCTGATCCCGAGTCCTTTTCAGATGTCAAGAGTATCAGTGAATCATGAACAGCATATATGGCTGTCAACTTGCACAGATAATTGACATTACTTCATAATAATAATTAGCTTAAACTGCTACAGTATTTTTATTTTATTGTTATCAGTACATAAATATGGAACAATATGAAATTTGTGTGTGAAGGGAGGGGAGGGGACAGAATCTGACAGTGATGGGGAAGGTGATTGCCTAGAAGCAAATAGCTGAAGATTTAAAGCCTTTCTGAAAGTATCCTCTGCAATCCTGATAGTTTCAATGGTGAAATCAACATTATGTTCAAAATTTTCATCCTCCAAATTCCTTCCCAGCCTCCATTACAGTGAGCAAATTTAAACATGAGGGACCAAAGACAAGGTGGCCCCTGGTCTCGCTCATTCCTCCTGGAAATGACAGCACGAAAAACAGACCGAGCTGGATTGCAAGAGTATCATTGCTTCTACGGAGTCCCACAAAATGCTTTAGGATCTGGAAGCTGCTACTGTGCTGGATCTTTTTGTTTCCTGTACAGATGTAGATACACATGGTGAATAACAATAATCCCCATGCTATAAAACTGAAGTTGTAGCTTTTTTCAGACTGCATTCTGTACAAATTTGTTTCCAAGGCAAGTGGAGTTTTATACCTTAAAACTCAGAATCAAATAGTAGAATCTATGGATGGAGATTCATCTCGGGTAAAAACTTTGAAATTCTAAAAAGCAATTGTAGGATACTTATCAATAGAAGATCAGGATAAGTTTATTGGATAAAATTGGAATATATTGTAATAAGATCTAAGTATGCTCATATCCTTATTTTAAATCAGAGACTACCTGTGGGAAGAGGAATGGTTAAGTCTGGTTTAAGGCTGCTAACTACAATGTCAGTTTTTACTTAACACCCAAATGCTCAGATTTTAGGGTAAATTGTTTAGGGGGTATGGAGAAGAGAAAGGCAGTACATTTTCTTTCAGAATACAAGTGGTTAAAAAAAGTATTAAGATGTAATAACTAAATGTAACAATAATAATAGCTATCATTTAAAATTAGTATGTGCCAGGCACTAATTAGATGCTTTATATACTTGGTCTCATTGAATCATGCAAGATGTATATTATTATCCTGGTGTTACATGTGATAAACAACTGCCTCTTAAATGTTAAATAACTAGCCCAAGTCCATGTAACTTCTAAATGACAGAGATAGATTAAATCAGATCTGTCTCTTTCAGCCCTCTGTAAGTATCAATGGATATAATTACTAGAATGCATGGAATTGGTAAACGAATCCAGACACTATTCTGGCTATTTAAAGAATTAGTATAACATCTTGGAGGAAATAAGCCACTTATTAACTATTATTTTATCAGTCTTTAATTCCTCATCTCCAAAATAAATAATAACACCTTCTTGGAAGCATATTCATACTCATTTAATGATACTCCTATAGCCCTCATCTTCATGAATGGCACCAGTACGCACTCAGCTAGAAACCTGGAAGTCATCCTGACCTCCCCCCCATGCCTAATCAGGCCATCAGTTCCAGTTATTTTTCCATGTAAATAGTTCTCATAATCATCACTTTCTATCTCACTGATATGCATTAGTTCAAACTGTTTCATTCCTCATCTAAATTATTCTCACTATTCTTTAATCTGTTCTTTTCATTGCTGTGAGAAAGATCTTTCTGAAAGCCTCATTTGATCAGTTACTTTCCTGAAATTCTACAATCAAGCATGTACTATAATCTAGCAACTCCACTCCTAGGGGTACACCCAACAGACTGCATACTTATGTCACCAAATGGCATATACTAGAATGTGCATAACGGCTCTATTCCAAAAATTAGAGACTACATAATGCCCCACTGTAAAATGGATGAAAAAATTGTGGCATATTTACACGATGGAATATTATATAGAAATGAGAATAAACAGACTAACCTACATACAAGCGAAATGATTGTATGTACAAAAATTTAAATGAAGTTCAGAAACACGCAAACCTAAGACAGGCTTTTAGAAATCAGGACTGTGGTTATCTATGGAAGTCGGGAATAGAATCTGGAAGGTGGTCCTGGTAATGTTGCATTTTTCTATCTGGGTCATCGTTACCTAGATGTATTTACATGAATTTTTACAAAAAGTATTCACACTTATAATATGTTCACTTTTCTTTATGTGTGCCATATGTCAATACAAGTAAAAAACAAAATAAAAAAATAAAAATTCTTTTTAAAACCATCTGAGCATGTTCCTTTACATCAAAGAGTTTATAGTGGTGATACAGGCAAGGACAATTGAGAATAAAAAGGATATGAAACTCTTAATGACAAAGGACTATGGCTACTGGTGGGACAATCAGCTAGGTAACTGAAGGGACTACCACGACTAATGGGACTGCTATGGATTTAAAAAGCCAGATGCAACAGAGACACTTCCTCCGACCAACAATTAACTGTTCAGCATCTGCAAGGAATGCAGTGGAAAATAACTGTGCTGTTTTCAAATAGAGCACAGTAAATTCTGACCATATACCAAACAGTCTGCTTTTAGCAACAGAAATAACATGAGGCCACGTGCAGAGAAGAAAAGTATAGGGACCTGTCAGAACCCAGCCTACACAATGCCCACTGACAATTCAAAATCAATTTATTTTTCTGTGAAAAAAGCTCTTTGGAATTTTTTAACACTCTGGATTCAACTGAAACAGCAGTACTTGGGGATGTGGGTTATAGAACCAGGAGATTTTTACCTTAATAGCATGTCATTATAGAAAAGAAAAAGTATCTGTCTGTTCTTCTGGGTTATGGTACCTGTTTTGCACCAGAAAAACACAAAAATATTTTGAGTAATCAAAACAGTTAATTCCAAGTGCTTTACCTTTCACCTTCTCAGAGGACAAGTTTGACTCCAAAATAAGATTTATGTGCTGTTACTATATCACACAAGGCCATTACCACTTCAAGATTTTTCTGAACAGAGCAGCAAAAGAAAAGCAGCCACAAAGCAAGATGTGCCTTATTGTCCCTCTAACACATTCTCTGGGCTTCTCACTTTCCTGTCCATGCGAAGTTTTCATTGATTTGTCATTGAGTGCTCTCTGGAGTCCCATGAAATCATGGAAAATGTGACCATATGTTTCAGCCGTGCCCTTGGTTGGGGAGCTGCTGACACCTTCATTGTCCAGCCTTCAAGATTCTTTAGTACATTTTATGTCTTAGAGACAGAAGTTATTTTAAAGTGATTGACTGAAGCAGAGCTTCTCGAATTAGAACAGGTGTGATCTGCGTACACATCTGTTTGGTCATAAAATATTGGCAAGTAAGTGGGATATCCAGGTTTGTAGCTGCTTCCCAAAAGCTCCACACTGCATTTAGCACCCTTCTAAGACAACAAGATCAGGAAATGAAATATTCTCCCATTGTAGACAACAAAAATGAAATTATCGTGTTCTGCTTACAAATGTATCCTGTATTTCTGAATTTTTAATTAAATTAAGTCATCTAAATTCATTGATTCTAATTTATTCATTTCTTTAAAAATGCCCATTCTGTTTTCTTGTGGAACCCATAGGCAGAGACGCAAATATTTAACAAAATTAACAACTTGAACTACATATAAATGTTTCCATTTGCTTTCATCATTCCCTTGGAATAAGCCTCTGAGGAATAAGTATAATATTTTTTCTTAAGGGGGAAGAGCATCTTCAGAGAACACATATACATGCACACACTTGGAAACGATTATGATGCCATTCCATTGATACTCGTTTTTCTTCTGTCCTCTTTAGTAAGGATGTATGTTAATAAATATTGCCCAATCTTGAGCTGGAGGTTTCTAGGAATACTTTAATAATGTATTCAGACAACCAGATCTTTGCATTTCAGTAGTAGTATATTAACACGTGCTCAAACAAAATAAATTTTAGCTCCATTCCTGTAATTTGCCTTACATATTTATATGCAAATATTTTCTCAGGCCAGGAAACAAACTATCAAAAGAAAAATGCTGACTTTCACACCAAGATATAAGTTCTCTTTAGGTTCTCTCTCAACAAGGCCAGTATTTCCATTGAGATAGGTTGTTTATGGCAAAATTTTCATTCATTAGAAAATCATGCCTTGGAGTTTATTTTTATTTGTTTGGCACCTCCAAGGGAACTCGACACATAAGCCATTTGATTTTAAGTAGCTTAAGGCAAAGAAAACCACCTAGCTATCACCAAATTCCTCAGATGTTATTCTTTCCCTAGACCCACTATGAATGGTTGTTCTCCAACTGTCAGCCAACTCCCTAATTTCCTAGGGTTTCGAGACCCTAATTGAAATTAGCGGGTGTTTCACAATGTAATTCCCTAGCAAACTTTGAAACATATGTAAAGCACTGAGCCTAACACCAGATTTAAGTTAAGCCAAGAAGACAGTGTGGGCCAATGCCCAGACAGAACTACTGAAAGGTAAGGTGCTCCCCTGCCCTTTCCTAAGGACAACCTAATACTGTTGCCCAGGAGAAGGGCAGAAGGCCTTCAAAGGATCATGGACAAGAAGGTAAGAATATGGAAGCTGGAGAGAAGCTGTTCTGCTCAGATGCCCATCTTGGACCCCAAATGGTGTAAGGATCAAGAACCCTCTGAAGATCAAGGTCAGTAACTAGAGTCTCCTCTTTGGCAATTCCCCAGAGGTCCTATGAGATTTCTGACCAGGGCTGCGTTAAGATTTACTGTCCAGGCTGGCACTAGGACATACTACTAGTGTGTCCTCTATGTCGAGTTGGCTACCAAATCAGGTGACAACCACATCTCTCTCCAACCAACTGAGAAGAAGTAACTTTTCCTTTATGCCCCACTTCCATGGGCCCTTTTAGGTGATCATTTGCTTTTGACTTTAACCCGCTGAGCCATGCCTGTTCACAGCTGCAAAACAGTTGTGTGAGCCAACCTTGCTCAGCCTTTTCCTCATGCTTCACTGGACCCAAGAATGTGTAACTTTAAGCTTGCATTGCAGGGCAGTATGCCTGATGCATAGTTGATCTTCAAAAAGTCAAGCTCCTTTTTAGGCCACTCCCTATCCTTATACTAATTTTGATATGATCAAAGTTTATCCACAAAAGCTCACATGATCCTCCACTGAAACTTCTGCTTTCACTCTTTCCCCATGGACTTCCTGATTAATCCACCTCCCACAAACACACACATCCTGTGGTCTTTCCATTTGAATCTAGAATATTCTTCATGATCGTAAATACCCATAAAACTCATCTGGAAGCATGTAGTGAGGACATTCAGAATGAACCCATGCAAGTTACTTAAGCAGTGCATGTAATGCCTTACCAAATATTTTTCAATCCAGAGTCATTAGGTAAAACAGATGATGCTGTGGTCCTTCACAAAACAGTATCTGTCATTTGGACCTACTGAAACAGTTATATCAAACAACTTTAATACATAAAACACAAACATGGATATTAAGAAAGTTTAGGATGAAGCTTTCTTAACTTTCAGCACTCCTTTTCTGTTGTCTTTGTTGGCTCAGTTCTACGCCTCAATCAATCTAAGGATAGGCTTCTGTTTTCATCTTTTTAAACTGTTAAATTACCCTCTTAATAATAATGACTCAAAGTCCTATCTCCAGCCCTGAATTCCTATATGTGTTCTACTATTCTGGTAAATACAATATGTCCAACATCATCTTCCTCAGAAAAACTAAATGCAGGGTATATTTTACGCTCTCTCTGCTTCCAGTATCTTTTTCCCCATCCTTTTGATTACACCTATACCTTTTAAATTTCTGTGAAATATCCTTTCATCAAGTTATCCCACTGCTGAACATCCTCTACGGCTTCCCATTTCCTTCAGGGCAAAGTGCATGGTATTTCTAGCTAAGCTGCTCTGTAACCTCTCTCTACACTATTTACTTCTGCCTTCGCCCCAAAACCTACCTTACCCTCGAGATTGCTGATTATTTCATTCTTTTGACAACACATTAAGCTCAGTCTCCATTCTAAGCTTTTGATCATGTAGTTGTCTCACATAGGATGCCTCTCCTTTCTTTTCCAGACAACCCCTGCCTATTCTTGAAAAAGCGACTCATTTAGCATAAACCAGGGAGTCACCAGTCCTGGTTATAGTGACCTTCACCTACCTACACCACTCATTCTGGCCATTTATGTATTATCATTCTTTCTTATATACGTGTTTATGTGTATGATTTATATTTCTCATTATATTGGTTCTTTGTAGAGAACAGGTACTGTTCTATTCAGGTACTATTTTTTCCTTCACATTGAGCATAGCAGGCACTTGATAAATACTTGTAGAAGAATGAACAAATGAGCCAATGTGCAATTTGATTTCACATGAAGTACAGAACTGAGCTGAGTCAGATCAACTAAGATTCCTGTTGAACCCTCAACCTTCATTGCTGAATGTCCACGTATAACTCCAAATCCTTAAGCCTATTGTAAAAGCCAATCAAATGTGAAATTACTCCACAGGAAAAAAAATATGAGAATAAAAGCATCACTGAAGAACCAGTTTCAATCTAACATGTTTGGAAAAAAGCCAACTTTGGCTCATGTATATCAGGGTAATGTTTCCTAACAATGTATATAGGCTATATATTAAATATATATTAAATGATTGCATATGATCAAATTAAAAATTCTGGAGGACTACTAAAAATAGAAAAATTATCCAGGCATCGCGGTGCGTGCCTGTAGTCCCAGCTACCCGGGAGGCTGAGGCAGGAGGATCACATGAGCCCAGAAGTCTGAGGTTGCAGTGAGCTGCGATGACACCACTGCACTCTACCTGGGGCGACAGAGTGAGACTCCATTACAAAAAAATTAAAAAAAAAAAAATTATGGAAGAACAGCAAACATAGATTATTTTGTTAAATGTATTTTCATGTCAAAAATAAAGAGTCTTGTTTTTATGGGTAAAAATTTCTGGTCAAATCATCATAATATGTAAATGTAAAAATAGAAAGCTCAGAGAGACCTGTAAAACAGAAACCCTTTTAAATTTTTTCCAGTCATTTGAGAAATATCTAATCAATACTATAAAACTTAATACAAAATAACTACATGTTTACTATATACAAGGCCTTGTGCTATGAACATTCTCATTTAATCTTATCAACAAATATATCAGTTAGATACTGTCATTATTCCTGTTTTATACCTGAGGAAACTGAAGTTAGAGACGCTAAGTAATTTGCTCAAAGTCACACAGCCGATAAGGGGCAGAGCAAGATACAAACCCAGCGCTCCAGCTGCACTACAGGAACAGCAGTGGTGTTACAGTTTCCTTTGTCCAGGCAGGTGCTACTGACAGTGATGTGTGACATCTTGATCACGATGATCTACCGTTGGAAAGTGAATCCTTGCTTAACACAGAAAAACAGAGGATTGTGTACATTTTCAAAATATTGAGTCTTGGCTAGAATCTGTTTTAACATTCTTGCTTTAGCGTTCATTTCAACCTTATTCAACAGACCTAATAGACTCCCAACTGTTTCAGCAGTTTATGAAGAACTGGACTAAGAATTAGAAAGTATCCCTACTGATATTTCAATCCCTACTGAAATGAGAGAGAAAAATAGCAGATATAAAAAGAAAACCAAATCTTGAAAGGTCTGTTCTTTCAGATAAAGTGTAATACAGTGAGCTTCCTCAAACCAACAGCCTGGGAAGAAAATTTCAAATATTCAAAGACCATATCTGATTCTTGGTTGTCATATAAAGCTCACAGAAATGGAATCTTATACACATTAGAGTGTCACCTTAGGGGAGTTAATTTATTCGTGGATCTATGTCTTCATCTATCAAGTAAAGAGACAGATGGTTTCATTTATTCCTTTATGTACTTGTATATTTATTTCTTACATTTGTCTTAATTTATAAAGAATTTGACATAATTACATGACCTATAAATATTCTTTACATATCTAAATGATGATTTAATTATTTGACAGTATTTTTTATCTTTTATTCCTCTACTTTCTATTTTGAAAAATTTCAAAGCTATAGAAAATTAAAAGAATAGGTCAATGAACACTTTCTTCCCCAAGATCCATGAGTTGTTAACATCTTCTCACATTTGCTTTATCTCTGTATATCCTTCTCTCACACACAGACATGTGCACTGTATGACAAAACCACTTGAAAGTAAGTTAAAGATAATATCATGATACCTCACCACTAACTACATTTCATGCATATCTGAAGAGCAAGGACATTCTCTTACATAAGCACACCACCATTATCGTACCCAAGCAACTTAACATTGATACAATACTGTCTAATACACAGCCCATACTCAAATTTCCCTGATTGTTTATAAAAAAAGTCCTTTCCAGCTGTTTATTGTATTGTTTATTGTATTCAATAAATACAATATCCAGTCAATGATTACACATTCCATTAGCTTTTTCTTTAGTCCTCTTTAACTTATACAGTATCCTGATTTTTATCCATTTAAGTTTTTCACAACATTGACATATTTTGAAGACTTCAGATCAATAGTCTTAGGAAATGTCCTACGATCTGTATTAGTCCGAGTGTCTTTGTCATTATTCAATGTGCTATAATCTATTATTGTAATTTTTTTATATATGTATTGTCTCAGATTTAGCCAATCAAGTGGTTGTTCCTGTGATTTTTTTTTTTAATATTTCCATTACTCTTTTAGCAATTCCTTGCTTTCAGGCACAAGGTGTTCCATGTATATCTCATGTCAGACTGGGAATCATCCAGTACTCCAGGAATTCCCATTTTGGTTCCTTTTCATGGGAATGGTATTTAGAATCTAATATAACTTTGTTTTCAAGGTGTCAAAGTGTCTTGGCCCTTTCCATGGACAGAGGTAGAAAAGAGAAAAAGTCTATTAAAATTATCAGTTTGTTACTATAGATGATCCATTTGGAATTTATTATAATGCATGCTATAAATATAGATTCTATTTTTCCCTTTTCCCAAATTACCAGGTTGTTCCAACACCATTTATTTTAGAGTCCACCTTGCCCACAATGATTTAATATACAAATTTATCATATACTTATTTTCTATATTTACTTGGGTCTAATTTCTGTATATACATGGGTCTGTTTCTGAGCCTTCTATTCTTTATGATGGCCTATCTATCCATGTGCCCATATATTCTTTTTATTTAAATTTAAATAAATTTACTCAAAAGATATATAAAATTACTAGTAACATATATTGTGTTTTGCTACCAACTTTCAATTCAACATCAAGACTGAATTTGTGAAAATCAATCAGCTACTACTGGAGGAAACATTTATGGTCTAAGAAGTCTAGGGGTTTTCAGGTCATGGGCCTGGGCACATCTTATCAAGAGCTCCTGCTTGTTAGACCTGTAGAATCTCCTGTCCCACACCAGGCCTCCTGCATTAGAAACCACGGCTGGGACCAAACAATCTGCGCTTTAACAAACCCGTCACATGATTCCAATGCACATTCAAGTTTAAGACCAACTAGTCTAGTTTATCTTGACTTCTCTCATCATTCAATTCTAGACTGTCTTCTGGTCCCATTTGGTGTCCCTCTGTGGATGTCCCTTCCAGGAATGACCATTTCCTAAGTCAGGAGTTAGATGGCCACCTATATTCCTGAATATTTTTTGAACATCTTCTCAATATCTTGATAGTTTCATATAATGTGTCCATCCTCCCAAAGTAGATTTCCAAACTATTAAATTTCTCACACTTCCTTGCTCCTAGTGAGCAGGCATGTGGCCTAGATTACACCAACTAGATGCATCCAAATGAGATCTGGATGTGGAAGGGGCAACATGAAATGATGTCCACAAACAGATAAATTGGTCTTGGGGCTAGCACAGTGGTGGAGATGTCTAGTTCTTTGAGAGCTGTGGCAGAACTTCTATAGCCTTGTCAACGCCAAGTGGTGAGGTGTGGCAAAGATGGTGTTTTTACTAGAATAGTCTCACCACGTGGTTAGGTGTTGCTCCTGGCTCCATTGTTCCCAACTGAGTAGCAGGCACCAAGCCTGATTATTTGCCTCTAGTATCATATTCCTTTAATGATAGAAGCTTTAGGTCAATATATATATTAAATATATAATATGCATTAATATATATTTCAATAATTCTTGTTGCTCTTATTTTTTAGGATCTTTGGTCCATATTTATTTTTTCCATATGAATATTTTACCAGTTTATTTTTAAATAACTTTAAATTTACACAAAAGTTGCCGAAATAATACAATCTGCCATATATACTTTATCCATAACGAAAACTACGTCAAGTTAGCTGTTTCAAAGCTTTAACATACTGTAGTGGCTCTGGGTTGTATAAGTTCTGAAATACAGTTTATTGAGATTCTGATTATCAGATCAATACATACAGGCCTTGGGGTTTTTGATTTGATTCTTAGGTGAATCTAACAACTGATTAAAAATTGAGACTATTATGTGTCAATATTAAAGACAATTAGTTTTCAATTATTCATTTCAGACTACTTTAACAGAAAAATGATTTCCATTTTTGCACATTACCTTTCAATCCTTATCTGCATGGTCCTGTGGTTTTTAGTGTAGCATAATATATGTACTTCTAATTTGTATTGTGTTTTCATTAATCATATCAAAATCTTTCTCCAGGTTAATATGTAATCTACATAATTGTCATTTTGGAAGATTGAAAATATTCTGAAATGTGTTAACATTTATTACAGTGTTATCTACCACTAGACACTAAATTTTGTCCCATGTTGTATGTCCCACAACAACCTCTCCTCTTCACAGCTCCACCAAAGGTAATATTATTCTAAATGTGTGTCTGTCATCCCTGTCCATTTCTTTATTTTTCCTACAAATGTAGAAACGTGTGTATTTCTAAGCAGTATTTGGCACTGTTTTTCATGCTTTTAAACTTTATCAGAATGGTATCATAATATAGTATTTCTCTACAACTTACATTTTTCACTCAAAATCAAGTTGTAAGAATTATCTGAGTAGATACATATTGCTCTAGTTTTCTAATTTTCACTGCAATATATCATTCTACTATTTGATTACACCATAATTGATGTATACATTCTTCTCTTGCTGAACACTTAGGTTGTTTCTAATTTTTGTCATTACAAATGCTATTATCATTCTTGTAAATATAGCTTTGTATGCGTATGTGGGAGTTTCTCTAAGGTATGAATGTAGGAATGAATTGCTGATTCATAGGATATTGTATCTTCAAGTTTTCTACTTATTGACAAATTATTGTGCAAGACAGTTGTTCCATTTCATTCTTCCACCATAAGTTCTGATACTGTAATAACAGGTATCTTGACTTGTTTGCCAATCTGATGGATATTTCACTTTGGTTTCACATTGCAATTCTCTAATCACTAGTGGAGTTAAGCATTTTTTGTATATTTATTGACTACTTATGATTCCTCTTCAGAAAATTGCATGTATTTTTCCCCATTTTTCTGTTGGACTATTTTGGCCTTTTCTGATTGATGCAAAAGAGTTTACACACACACACACATAATTTATTTATTTTTTTTGCCCAGAGCTCAATTTGAGACAAAGTGTCTTTTTCCTCTCCTTTTTCCTCTCCCTTTTTCTGTCAGATGGAGATTTCTAGCACACCCTTTTTCAGGCAAGATCTACCCACAAAAAATCTCTCCATCCTGAAGCCTCAGTTCCAGCCCCCAACCCCACACAGGCCCGAGAACTCGTCACCTATCCCCCATTTCCAATTTTCACTCTAAATAAATGTCTTCAGAGCATTCTTGGGCTTGTTAAACATTCTGCTTCCTAATTCTTCTTTTTGACCCTGTAAATATTTCTTACTTTCTTGCAAGTTCAACTATGCCTTCAAGTGGATGTTTGTTATATTTTATCCAGCAAAGGGTTTTTCATGATATCTGATTTTTCATTTTGCTGAAAGTTTAAGTCCTATCTTTTATATGTGTATCCCATAGTGTGGATGTACCGTAATATAATTAACCATTTTCCTCTTGATGCACATTTAGATTGTTTTTAATATTTCAGTATTAAAAATGCCACATTCTTGTAAATATATTATTATATCTACATGAAAATATTTCTATTGCATAAACGTCTAGAAGTAGATTTGCTGTTTCAAAGGCTATGTGCGCTTTTAGTTTGCTCACCAAAAAGCTGGATAAATCTACATTCCCATGAATATTAAATGAGCGACTGAGTTTCCGTAGCCTTAACAATACTAAATCTTATCAATTTTCATGTGGCATTTATGTTTCTTCTTCTTGTTTTGAATTGACTGTTGATATGCTTTGCCTGTATTTTTTTCATTGCATTGTATGTTTTGTTTTCTGATTGCTTTGAAAAGGTGGTTTTATTATCCAGATAATAATCCTTTCCTATAATCTGATTCAAATTTTCTTCCTGTCTTTCAATTTTATTCATAATAAAACCCTTTTCCATACAGAAGTTTCAAATTTCTGTCTCTTTAAATCTGACATTTTTATCTTTATTTCTTTTTATCCCCCAAGATAATAAAAATATCATGCTATATTTTCTTTCAATACTTCTTAAGTTTTAAAAACCACCCAGGAATTATTTTTGTGTCAGGTAAGGCAAATATTAAGTTGTTTTAAAATCAATAGCTAATTGCCCAACATCATTTAGCAGTCTATATTTCTCTCACTGACTTGAATATATTCATATTCATATATATACATTTATGTGTATGAGTATGTTTGTATGTGCCTTTGTGTGATATAAAAATATTTACTCTGCTCATTTAATCTATTTGCCTTTTCCTAAGCCAATACCATGCTGTTTTGATTATTGTGACTTTATAATATGTTTTGATATCTTGTGACTGTATGTTTTCATGATTGGGGTAAGACCTGACCAAAAGAGGTGCCTCCTTTCAAAACTCTCTGGTCTTTTATTCTGCATGTCCAGATGGATTTTAGAATCACTATTTTGTCAAGATCCTCGCAAAGGGATTTTATTTCCTTATTTTCTAAACAGATACACACTTTCCTTAACCAAATTGGCTGCTTAAAGGATCCTTTATGATTCAATTAGAAGTCCTAAAAATTGAGTTCTAGGGAAGAAATAAAAAGGAATAACAATAAAAATACCCACCATAATCACTTTTCTTTCATATGCTTAATAAACATTATCTCATCTCTTCCTTTGAACAACCCAGCAAGGATTGTTTTGTTAAACTCATTTTAAAAGTGAAGAAACTAAAGTTTAGGGAGCTTTACCAGCTGAGAGGCTACCCAGCTAGAAAGGTAATGAAGCAGGGATTATAAGTGACTCTCAAGCTAAAATACTTAACCCTTTAGTTTCTCTTATCTCTAGAACAGCAGTTCCCAAATTGCTGTCTCTGGACCAGTAGCATCAGAATCGCTTAGGAACTTGTTGGAAATGCAAATTCCCTGGCCTACCAGGACCTACCAAATCAGAAACTCTGGAGATGTGGTCCAGCAATCCGTGTTGTGAAAGCCCTTCAAGGGTTTGATACAGGTAAAGTTTGAGAACCACTGATCCAGAATCCAAAGGCTAGGGAGTAATAAGAGGGTGCAAGAAATACTGCATAGCAGGAAAAGAAAAAAAAAAAACAGAAAAGAACAGCACTCATTGAAATGAATGAGAAGAAATGCCACAGACATTCAGGTTTTTATTAAATGACCATGGCGTCGGTAATAAAAATAGTCATTACATGGCCCAAGAGGATAAAATACAAAACAAAAAGCGCTTAGTTAAAAGGGGTCCTTTACACTTTGCGGATCAGAAAAACTGAGAAACCATTCAACTAGAATATATAACAATCAAAGATATATCATCCCATTTCCCTGAGATCTACAATCAAGAAATATGTCAGTGATCCTTGGCTAAGACACAAATGCCTTCTCTTATGAATTTTGATCTTCAAAGGCCAGACCAGAAACAGGTCTGAGCACCTGAGTGAGGAAGAAGCTTGGAAAACTGAGAAGAAGAGAAAACACTGAGAGATAACAGAAAATAAGGGGAGATTGTCAAGAAAGGACAGCCTAAAGCAGCACTGCAGCTGGACGGCTGAGGAGCAGGGGTGAGGGCCGAGGGAATGAGGAAAGACTGCCAGGGTGGACACGCGGGAGGCTGGGCCAGCAGCACCATCTGGGGTGGCGAGGTGAGCCATATGCCCTGCGCATTTGGGGCCTTCCACAGCCGCCTCTGTGATTAAAAAGGGAACAAAAAATAACTTTTTCATTACTATTTTTGAATACATTTACCATTATTTGCAGCAACGCAGTTTGGCCAAATTCTCGTTTAGTGAAATTAGTGCATGGAACCAGCTGTATTTGCCCATGCAAAGAGGACTTGGTGGGTTCAGGTGTTTAGCCTCTTTGTAAGAATTACCTCTTAATTAAGATAATTAGCCTTTCAGTTGGGTATCCTGTCAGGATTAGGGATAAATTCTTGAAGAAGACTGACTGTAAAAGGCACCAGCTTGGATTGAATACATTTAACACATTGACTGCCACACTAGAAAAAAAATAATTTTCCTTGGGGCCACAGTGTTTTATTGCTAAAATAGAATAAAAACTTTGAAAATGAAACAGTCCTTTCTAATTGTTTCCTAATGAAAAAATTTAATGAAAAATGAAATTGATTGACTTCTATTCATTTAATCCATGTTTTTAGAGTTAATTTGTCAATATTAATTGTAACAATAAGAACATCAACAAGTCAGATTTTCACAAACCAACTGCGGAGTTTTGCCCAGGTTTTGCTTCACGAGGCCCTGGGCTTAAAATTAGCATGAGTTAAATACAACTCACAAGACAGTTAATGTGTTAAAATATTTTCTGGGTTTTTCATTTGATAGTGAGGTGCCTGCTTGGCTTAGAAAAATGCAGCCCACAAGATTTTCAGAATCACCCTATGAATAGGAAGACTGTTACTGTAGCATGCCTTCCCCCACCTCCTGGAATTTAAAGCAGCATTTCCAAGGTTTATTATTTGTATTGGTTTTAATAGGATTCTTTTATGAACCTTTTTAATGAGGAGTATTCAATTATTGCTTCCTGAAAACACTGCTATAATATCAGACTCCGCGCTGTGAGGCCGCTTTCAGTCTAAGTGTATGTGATCTGAATGTAAAATGAAAGAACTATTAAATAGCCATTTCTTGCCTTGACTGTATCAAGTTATCTGTCTGCTAATGTTGGTGGATGGTAGATATATGCAAACATTCCATCTTTCTAGTTTGGGAAAGCCACTGGATTTAAAAAGAAAATGTATTTAAATGTTAAAACCCACAAGAATATGATGCTTATCAGATAAGGACTTTTTCAGACTAAAACCTTCTCCCTTTCCTTTAACAAATCAGAAAGGATTGGGCAGAAGTTTTCTAAGCCCGTGGGATGATTAATTAGAGAGGGTGCCCCGGGCAAAGCTCAAGAATCCAAAACCAAATGTGCACCTTTAATATGTAAAGCTCAATCTGGAGTTCAAAACTGGATATAGTAACTTGGAGCGTGTGCCTCAAGGCATGACTCAAATACTCTGCTACAGAATCTCACTGATAACCCTGAAGGAAGAAACCCAAATTGTTAATCCACTTTAATCACCGAGATCAGGAGAACCTTTGCGAATATTTGATAAAATAGACCAGCGTGTGACTTGAGTTGAAAGTGTTCCTTGCCTTTTAGCATATTTAATTGCAGCTCTGAAAGCTCTCGTGAGCTCACGTACATAGTAGATAATATTTCATTTTTAGGAATGATGGCTGAGAATGTTCAAAATCAGATTAGGAGGTTCTAGAATAAGACCACCCTTGACATAATAGTTAAGGAAGAAAGAACACGTTTATCCTGACCTAATTAGGCCTGTTGTCATCCTGCCCTGATTAGCAATACATAATAGTCAAACTTTGAACTGTTATATAGATGGAAGCATATTAGCCCCTTATTACCCAAACATTTGTTGATTGATACTGGACAATATCCTAGATGACGTGAGTGTACTTGAAGTGGAAAATTAGAAAATTCCACTAAAGTGGAAAATTCCACTACTGGGTTTCCTCCCTTACAACCTTTCCCTGAGCCTCCTCCCCTGCAACTCCCCCCTCCCCACATAAATCACCTGTAGCAATTAGAGTACCAGATAGTGAAGCAGCTTAGGACTCTGTCTCACTAAAGTTAACCCTGTTGTAACCGTGCCCCCCCTCCTTAAGCAGAGTGTATAAAAGACTGCTATGCTCTTTGTCTGGTGCTCAGAATTTGGGGCGAGCAAATTCCCCCCTGGGCCTTGCCGACCGGCGTGAAATAAAAACCTGTTTTTGCCAAATCTCCGCGTGTCACTCGGTTTGTTTCCCGGTCAGCCCTGCTGTAACATACTCACAGAGGAATTTCATTAACATCCATATAGGCCTTCCTTTGACATTTCAGTTTTACACAGGTCAGCACCATCCTGTGAGAGAATGACATGAAACAGAAATAAAGAACAAATAATACTTTCTTTGAATGAAGTCTATGTTATGTCTGCAATAGGTATATTAATATGAATAAACTGTTTCTAGTTCTGAAAAGGCCATGAAGAAGTAGCTTGTAGGGAGCGAGGAGAGAGAGTAAGGTAGCTTGTAACGAGGCTGTCCCACCTCCACTCACCATGACCCCTCACTCCATTCACCTGCCCCATCCACATTCTTTGATCCTAACGATTGTCATTTTCTCAGTTTCAGGCAAAGTGTCATACCAATGCAACCTCAAGATAAGTCTCCTAACCTCCCCACCTCCCTCCAACTAGCTTGCCACTCTTCTTCTATTAATATATACGATAAGTACTATTGTGCTTTTTGTTGTTATTATTATGATGATGATAATTATTGTAATTGTTCCCAGGTAGGATTGAAGATCTCAGTACTCCCTGTTGTAGTTCTCTCTCCTACTGAGCTGGAGATTACCACCTCATTGTGCCAACTTTTTATTCATTACTAAAGGCATTCTTTGGTATGGGGATATTTTTATTAAAATATATTTCATAACAGCCTGATGATTCGGTTAATATAAGTATCCTACTTAATTTAAGGGGAAGGAACTGAGGCCAAGAGATGCCATGTACATTCCTGAGTTAGAATTTGTATGTCCTGAGTTTCTTGCTGGTAGGCAGGCCAGCTATAAAATAAAAAACATTTCCACCAAAAAGTATTTATCCTGGAAAAAGGCAAATTTATATAAATAAACTTACCTTATTAATTCACCAGAGCATTGTACTTTAGCGCTCATTTATCAGCTATTAGACAATTCTATTGCCATTGAAAAGCCTTTACTGGAAGGGAAATGCCCCATCATCAAGAATGTCACCTGATTTAACCAGCCTTTATTGAGGACACATCAGTAAAAAGGTTCCAAGCCCAGGGGATGTGAGTTTTTCAAAAATTAACAAAGCTTGTCCTTGCTCTTAAAGACTTTCCAAGATGGTCCCATGTTTTTATTTTTCCCATTATTGGAGCAATTCGCTCAAATTACTCACCTGGTCTGTTGTCACCTGGTACAAGCACCTTTTCAGGTACTGGGCTCTAATCCACCCCTCAGCCTCTGGGACACTGATCTTTATCAAATTCAAATCTCTGAGCTTGTTACCAAAAGTTCAGTAATTGTCCCTGAGGCTGAACAAAGAATGAGGACAAGTGGTTTTAGGAAAAGGAAAGAGAAGTTTATTAATTTGCCAGCAAATGAGGAGGATGGCAGACTCTCATCTCAAAGAACCATTATCCTCCCTTTAAGCAGAAATGCAGGATTTTAAAGGGGATTTTCAGCTTCTGGCTATTGCAATTTAACTATAGCATCTCCAGGGAAGAAGATTTGGTGACCTCTGTCCAGATAATTCTGTTGAGCCATCTCTTGTGGTTTAAGGTACTAGAAAACAAAGAACAATCCTCTGCCTCTCTACTTACTGGCCTCGGGAAGGAATGAAGGTTCTAATTCCTCAAAAATGGTGAAGGGTTTTAAAGAGACAACTTGTAAAAACATTTTGCCCTTTTTCAGACCCTTACTTCTGTTACAAGCTCATCCTTTTCTTTCCCCACTTTGTCTAGTGATAATAGGAGCAACGAGCCAATCTCATTACATTCATAGTTTGCCAAAAATCTTAGAAAGTGTTACATACTTAGTCATTCAGATCTTTACTTCTTATTAGTGGTTGATTAGGAGTATCCAATGGTGATATTTTGTGTATCTCCTTTGCCAGATCACACCATGGACTATTAATGTTCTCTTTACTACTGGAAATAAAGTCATTAGCATATTTAAATCTAATTACTTTAGAGAGCCAATTCCAGAAACCCCAAAAGCAATTCAGAAAACTCATCCTCAAAATTCTCTTCCTCTAGAACCATTCTTGGTGCCTAAATCTGTATTATTCAGGGTTCTTTAGAGAAACAGAATCACTAGTGTGTGCATGTATGTATATATGTGTGTGTGTGTGTGAGAGAGAGAGAGAGAAGAAGAGAGAGAGACTGATTTATTATAAGGAATTGTCTCATGCAATATGGAAGCTAAGAAGTCCCAAGATCTGTAGTCAGCAAGCTGGCGACCCAGGAGAGCTGATGATGTAGCTCCAATCCAACTCTAATAGACTGAGAAGCAGGAAAGCTAATGGTGTAAGTTCCAGTTTGAGTCCAAGTCCAAAGGCAGAATAAGACCCATGTCCCAGCTCAAAGAGAGTTGAACAGAGATAGTGAATTCTCCCTTACTCAGCCTTTTCTTCTATTTGGACCCTCAATAGATTGGATGAGGCCAACTCACATCAGGGAAGGCAATCTGCTTTATTTACTTTACCAATTCAAATGTTAATCTTACCCAGAAACACTCTCACAGACATATCATCCAGAATAATGTGTAACCAAATACCTGGGCACCGAGTGATCTAGTTAAGCTAACACAAAATTAGTCATTACAAAACCTGTTAGGTTCATCCACATTAGTTTAGAGTTTACCAATTCCGCCATCCCTGTGTTCTATTCTCTGAAGAGCAGCAGAGCAGAAATTCCCCAAATGTTAATATTACAAAAAAAAAAGCTTTAGATTGAAATAAAATCAAAGCAAGCAATAATTCTGGGTGCCAAATCCACAAGATGCAGTGCTGGGCACCAACACTTCTTCTGTGCTGATAAAATATATAAAAATAATAAATATAGTGGTATTGTACCTTCAACCTGATGTTGAATTCTGTTCAACTATGTATCTACCCAAATAACACACTGAAATAGCATCAAGATGTACCTCTTCCAAGATGTCTATTCTGTACAGTTTCACTCCAGATGCATTTTCCTATGACTTATTCTCCTCCTCCCCATTGTATAAACTCTTTAAATGCCTTACTCAATTTTAATCACCTTTATATTTTCAATATCCTAAACAGAGATGGACACAAACTAAATGCAAAATTAAATAAATAGTTTTATGACTCATATATATATAGTGCATATATATATCATTAAAATGGTTTTTTTACTTGTGACATGTAACATCTGCCTCATTGCTTTACGGACATACCTCATATGTGCACTGCCTTGTAATTGGCTCCCCAGTTACTTTTGTGGATTTCTTGTCTCTCCAACCAGATAGGAAGTTCCTCAAGTGTTGGAGATCTTGAATTCCTCTTCTTTTGAATGGTTTTATAAGCAAAAACTAACTTTTCAATACAAGCTAGGTGAATCATACACCTTTGTATTCTTGGTGGAATAAACAAAAGAGTAAATGACTGCCAAACCTTCTGATGTCTCTATTGTATCTGATCTTCTAAGGGAGAGGCGGAAGGGGGCATTTCATGACTGGTAATAAAGAAATTTCTCCACGCTGAGAAAATTATCTGTTTTTGAAATTTTACATTTTAAAACAATGTAAATACCAGTGTTCTTGGAAATGGTGTTCTTCAAAATGCTGTGTTATTCAAATCAACTCTCAGTTACTCAGGAGCTAATTATTCAAAGGTTGTAACTCAAGAACTCAATTCTTATCTAAGTGGTCTCTCACAGAAGGTGATCAAATACAAGGTTTCTAGAAAAATACCACCCTTGTACCCTTCTTGAAAAAAATTATTTGAAGAGAAACAGAAGAAGAAATATAATTAACAGCGCAAGAACAGAAAAGTCAGCATAAAAGAAAAGGCTGTGAACATGGAGACCAATTAAAATCAGATATCCAAATAAGCATAAATCTAGTTATAAAATTAGAGATAAATATCAAAAAGAAATGTTTCTTCAGTGAAATAAAGTCTTAGTAATAATATAGATCTAAACCCTAAGAGTTGATTAACAAAGACTGAGAAGCAATGAGAAAAGAATAGAAATCCTCTTAAATAAAGAGGTTTCAGAATAAATCATTTCACTCTTGATTTTGACAGTTACAGAAAATGTTAATAAATGGTTTAGTAGAACCTAAAAATAATCACATATAGGCCAGGTGCAATGGCTAACACCTGTAATCCCAGCACTTTGAGAGGTTGAGGCAGGAGGATTACTTGAGGCCAGGAGTCCAAGACCAGCTTGAACATAGTGAGACCCTATCCCTACAAAAATTTTTAAAACTGTTTTTAAAAAAATCACATATAAAATAAAAAGCAAGATGTGTAACTTCTAAAACATTGAAATAGTTGATTTACTCACTTATCAAATGCATTTTGAGCATCCAGTGTTTATTAGTGCTGCTCTAGTTTGTGGATGTACATTTAAATCATTTTAAAATGATTATGAATATGCTATTTATAAGAAATAGTCATAAAACAAACAAAGCCAAAAGGCTAAAAAGTTAAAAGTTTAAAAGTTTATGCAAAGACCAAAGGGATCCTGAGCACTTTGCCCGTCCACTGGGTTGTAGATCTCCTGGATGAGCCAGCCCAGCACATTCCTCCAGCCTCACCTGGAGCATCTCCTTCAATTAGTCTCAATGCTCAACTCCCGTGGTTCTCAACGGTGTGTAGCACATTCCCTGGGAAGTACGTTTTTGTTTGTCAGAGTGATTGGAGGCCACTATTGACATTTAATACGTGGAGCTACCATGGTGAAGAAACTTCCTACACTCCACACAACTTTAGAGTATCCCACCAGACATTCATGTAAATTAAAACGTTTTCCCCCAAATTTATGATTACCTGAACCTAATTATATTTTTATATTTAATAAATTATTTTTGCAAGGTTTTACTATGTAAACAACTTTTGTGTCAATCAAGGGAAAGGGTATTTCATTTTGTTCAGAAATTTACCGTAAGTTGTTCACTCTATGGGAATATCTTGTCATCAATTTCAGCCTCACTTATGAAATGTGAGTAACCAACCAGCATGACTGAATCAATCTGGGTAAGTGTCGCATTCATAGTGATTCGATGTTTGGACACAAGCATCTGACAACTTCATTAAATCTTTTAGCATATCCATGACCAAGAGTTCACACATTAACTTCATTAATTTGGAATATATTTATTTCCTTTTGTTTCTATTTTGTATTCCAGTTAGGATATTATTTGATTTTTCTTTTTAATGATACATATATTATGTGAATTTCATTTCAGGATAGCAAAAGGGGTATGTAAAATATTTGTTATAAAAGGGCTCCACATTGTCCTCCCTTAATTATTCCAACATGCCAAGCTTCTTCCCAACTCAGGGTTTCCACACAGGTGAAGTTCATGCCCGGCACCCTTACTGCAAATCCTAAAACCCTCACTTCCCTGTCTAAACACTGACTCCTTTTTTTCTCAGCTGTCCCATCATGAATGAAATGTCACCCCTGCTGAGAAGCCTTCTTTGACAACTCTAGCAGTTGTGTTTCCTCTGTTACCTTCCATATTTTCACTTCATTTCTTTCAGAGCTCTTATCACCATTAGGAATGATTATTGTACAGGTTTATGTGTTTAATATCTGTTTCTCCCAGTAAAAACAAGAATAAGTCTTTTTGTTGTTATTGTTCACCACTGTGTAGCCAGGGCCTTATACAAGGCCTGAAATATAGTGGGAGATCAAACAAATGAAAACTATTAGAAATTCAAGGAAAAAACAGAAAACAGAGAAAAGCCTCTCAATTTTATGGGGTGAATTTAAATACAACTCCCAATCTTGGAGAAAACCATTAAGCAATAAATAAATGCAAAATCTGAATAATATGATTAATAAGGTTGCTTTCAGAGACATACACTAAACTTTGTATCTTTTCTCATGATCTTAGAACATTTTGAAAATAGATCATATAATAAACCACTTAGAAAATCTCTATTATTTCCAAAAAGGAGAAACTGGACTGCCTATATTCTATGATCACAGTACAGTAAATCTAGCAATTAATTTTCCATTCGACAAATATTTGCTATGGGCCTACTATGTGCCAAGTCCTTGAGTAGGTATTGGAAATAAAGGAGGAACAAGATAAGTAAGATCTTTGTTTTCATTGTATTTATATTCTAGTAGAGAAAGACAACATACAAATAAGTAAAACCTGAAAAAGTCATAGTTTTAAATATCGAATGATTTTTAAAAACTCAACTACTTAGAAATTATTAAACTCATAAACAACTCCTACATCAAAGAGGAAAACAAAACTGCCAAACTGCTTCAGGAAGTAAAAAATCAGAATATGACAAATTAAAATGTATGGGATGCTGCCAAAGTTGTGCTTGGAGGAAAACTCCTGGTCTTAAACAGTTTCAGTATTATAAGAAGAAAAGAACAGAAAAAGTACTGAGAATTTGACTCAAGCTAATAGAAGAATATTGATAATCAAACTAAAATAAAGTGGGAAGTTAAAAATACCTGCAGAAATCAAAGAATTAAAAAACATCACAATTGTCATCTATGTGTTTAGAATTTTACTCAAAATTAAATTAAGCAAATTTGGAATGCTGTCACATAAAAATGTTAATAAAATATCAGTTTATGCATATAATTTGAAACAATATTAATCTCTCCCAAATTAAAATTTATTATGGACTATATAATTCAAAGCTAATTTTAATCACATTTATATTATTGCCACATGCATATGCCATTTTGCACTGCCCACAGTCTTTGTCACTAACAGCCTTGAATTACATAAGTTTTGAATTATGGGAAATTTTCAGGAATGCATGCGCCCCTTGAGTAAAACATGACACACATATTTATGTATTTACATGCATGTACATTATCCATGGGCATAACAAAAAAGACTCGGAGAGAGACTCTTAAGAACAATGACGGTTACCTCTATATAGTGGAATTGCTAGTGATTTCTACGTTTGCCTTTGCGCTTTTGGTCCTTTTTATATTTTTCATAATAGATGTGGACTATTATTTAAATTAAAATATTGAAGCATAACTAATTTTCTATCTTCAGGTAATGTAGAGACTTCTTCTTTTCTTCCCTCCCCTCTTCTCTGCAGGCTCAGGTTTTGCTCTATCTGTGTCTAGTTGGAAGGCTTTGCCCATCACCTATTAGGTGGAAGACGTGTAGATATGCAGTTCCAATCATCTTGCTGCAGTGACAGCACAATGCAGAAGTAAAGACGCAGGCTCTAGAGCCAAACTGTCTGGCTTTAATATTTGGCTCAGCTTCTCGGTGTGGCCTTGGGCAAGTCTCTGGACTGCCCTAGACCTGTATCTTCATCTGTAAAATGGGGATAACAATGGTCCCTATCTCATGTGGTTCTTGTGAAGATTGACTGGTCTCAGAGTGTTAAGTAATATATATAATATACATATATATATTAATTGAGGAAATATATATAAACTACTTGAAACACTGCCTGTATCACAGCATGGACTATATGAGAGTAATATGGTTATTAGAAAGGAGGCTAGGAAATGTGGTCTATGGCTGGCTGATCATGGACCCATCAACAAAATTGACCTTATATTTTAAGAAAAGAAGGAGAGATGCATATTGGTGTTGCTCCAGTCTCTGCCTCAACCTACCAACCAGGTAACATGTTGCTAGATAGTCCAGAGTTCTTTTTACTGTAATTAGGCATTTTTGTCCCAAATTGATTAATCTAGAATTGATATTAATCTCTCATTCTCATTTTACATATGCAGTAATTGAATTTTAGCAATGTTAAGTAATTTATCACAAATCACAGAGCCAGGAAGTAGGAGATGTAGGATTTGAATCTTAGTTTTTCTGATTCCTGTGGTGATAACAGGAGAAGACATAATCTACAGGAGCCCTGGTTCCAGCAATGGACACAAATATTGACTAATGATGTATTCTTAAGAAGGTCAGTTTTCCTGTCATTATAAATAATAAGTGAGTGTGCTCTACAGAGGCTTCAAGACAAAGCTTCAGACAACAATGGAAATTCAGAGAACATAAACAGTATGTTCTTTGAGATTACTGGGTTGGTATCAGAGGTACACATCTAAGGGATCGGCCACTGGCAATGGAAGTCAAAGAGTTTTTTGAGCTTTCGAAATTTGTTTTTGCAATTGGATGCATTTCCCAGTACATGTGGGGTTTTTTTTGGTTGCAAATAATAGAAACCCACTTAATCCAATAAGGACAAAGGATTAGCAAAAAGGACAAAATGTTATGAGGATATTGAGGTATGTCATGAAACCAAAGGCCTATCAATGGCATCACCAAAGACCAGGACCATCAGAGCAAACCCATCCGAAACCATGGCAACTACTCTCCTGGCCTCTCTTACACTCTCTCCATCCATGTGGTCTCATCACTTTATCTCTCAGCATATTGGCTTCCTTTTTCTCTTTCTCTGAAAACCAGAGAAAGAGAAAACTCAAAATGACCACCTCAATGGCAGCCTCAGTTCAGGAATTTGTGTGGCCTCAATTAAGACAACTGAAGAAATCAGCTATGATTTCTGAATACCAATTCCAAATTCCTGGTAAAAAGACTGAATTGACCCAGCTCATTCCAATCTGCTGTGGCCAAAGAGGAAGAGTCATGTACAAACACTGTTGTTAGTTTCGGCGGTGCAGGTGGTTAGAGATGGTGCAGCTCTTAGGGGCAGAAGGTTGTGGGCTGGGCAGATGCCCTAAAAATGCACCTACCAGAATGGATTTTTTTACTAAAATCCTATAAAGATAGATAATAGATCAAACTTACGTTCAGTTTTGTGAATAAAACTAATAACATGGGGTTATTTCAAAAGTAAAGAATAATAATTTGCTTGGAGTTCCCTTTAAAAAAAAGGCCACATTATAAACTGTAACAGAGAGGCTAGAAAGACAATAGAGGAAAGTGCGTGTCCATTTTGATTTTTAACATCAGCACAACTTCTCTTTCATTTGAGGAAATTTCCAATGTAATTAAAGGAAAAGCCTCAAGAACATTTCCAGAAAGCTCAGAACAATCCAAAAAAAAAAATGGAAAATAATCCTGCATCTCTTTTTCTACCCTTTGACTTCTTTATAAGTAATCAGCTGAGCTCAGCTAGCAAACCTTTTGCAGTGCTCACTGTCTGGAAATAGCAACAGAGTAGAGCTTTCCAAAATAAGAGATTTCTCACAGTCTCTAAAAGGTATTTCCCACAGAATTTGTTATCAGTTTCTGGTTCTGATGAGTATGTTAGGCTATTACCTTGACGCTGACTCTGGGAAGTTGTGCCAAATGAGAAGTCTGTCATATCTACTGTCCACATTTTTAGTTGAGGACTAATCAGACAATCCCTGGAAATTAAAATGTGGCCCATAGCATGAGAAAAGATTCTGCCCTCATTATCTGTGGATGATTTCTCTCCCTCAAAAAGTAGGTAGGTTGTCTGAAAAGAGATATAGCTTCCAACTTTTGCCTACATTTCTGAAAGCTAGAGAAACACTTTAGCAGCTAAATCGATATGTTATCTGTGGAGGTGAGACCAGAAAATACTGTGGAATATGTGGCAATTTACATCAGCTTCAGCCAAAGGTACCTTGCCAACTAAGGTGAGGAAAGAAAAAAAAAAAAAAAGAACTGATAAACACTGATAGTGAATAAACTTATTATATAGCATATTTTTATGGTCCTCATTTTGTAGCCATCACAACTTTTATAATTAAGTCAAAGAAAGCTCTTCTATTGAAAAACTTTTTTTGAATAGCTCTTGGGATTACAAACATTTTCTTAGTAATAATCCCTGCAACTTCCATCCCTGAGTCCTAACCTTAGCCTCTGTGCAATCATTACATTGAACAAGTTAAGGCTCCAAAGGTACAACAGAAAATAACTTTATTTTTCCCACCCCTGCCATTGAAGCTTGCTCTGGGGAGCTGCTGGTTCTTTTCTTTTTCATGCCCCTATAAACCCTTGGGAAGTCCCCTCAACTTTTTTTTCTTTATTCTCATAGAATAAAAAAAAATGTGTGTGTATGTGTATGTGTGTGTGTGTGTGTGTGTGTGTGTGTGTGTGTGTGTACCTATATAATAAGAACAAACTTACAATTTAATTTAGAGTTAAAGCTTTTCTCCCCCTCAACCTCTGACCGCTGCCTGCAGTTTGTCCTGCTCTGGGCTGGCAGACTGCAGTGGGAAAGGGGGATGTCGTGGTCACCACCTTTTCTTTTTTCCCACCTGGAACTTCTCCCTCTCCAAGCCCCTTACTAGGCTACCTCTGCCTCCTCCCGGTTGAAGGTGGGGAGGTAAAGGAGGAAAGAGCCAAGGAAGATCTCATTTTCATTGGTACTGTCATGGCAATATAATTTTGATGCTGTCTGAGCTTGGCAGATGTTTAAAGCTGAATACCAATTCTCTCATAACACACTCTGTGGATGTCTGGAAGCCCTTTGACATCCCGCCACCATTGGATTTCTCACTGGTAGTTCCCTTAACATTCCAGCCTTCTTCTTCTCTGACACTCTTGGGAAAGATTCAAGATAACCCTCTTCCGACTCCTCATGTGTGACCTCATCCAGACCAGAGGAAATACTCATGCATCCTCAGCTACACAACTCTGCAGTGGTCCGGTCAAAGAGCATTAAAATCCCAATTTCTGAGCAGCTTACTGCCACGGTATCTATAATATCTCTCTTCTCTCCACAGTCACAGCCAGATAACCATAGTCTTCAGCCATGTAGAAGATATTTTGAGGGAATAAGTTATACAGCAGCTTTAAGAAAAGCATGTCTAGCTCTCCAAAGGGGTCCACTGAAACTCTTTCCCTAAACTTGAAAAGAGAATAAAAACGCCCTCTTTACCCCTGCCCCACATGACTGGGAAAACTGAAAACACACGAAGGGCCCTCCCTAAAAAAATCATCTTCAAGACTCCAGCTCAACCCTTCCATATTCTTGCTGAGGAAGAGGAGCTAACAGTCGCCTTACTGGATTTTTAATTTGTCCTTAGAAATCTTTCAAGATGGTTTAATACCTCACTCTCAGATGCAGAGTAGCTGGCTGCCCACACTGAAGGTGCAGCTGAAAGTGAAACTGATATAATTTCATTTTAAATCATGCTTCCTGTGGGAACGTGGAGAATGCTGCTTCTACAGGATAGCCTTCCAAAGGGCCCTTTGAAAGGACCCTCAAGGCTGTTTAGAGTGTTCAGGTACTTCATATCCATTATAGGATTTGAAATTCCTCTCTACGATAGGAAGGATGGGTACTAAATGAGTCCCTCAAAGAGGCAGAAGTAACTTGTTCAAAGCTCTGTACCAAAAAGTTCTTCTGACCACAAATCCAGTGCTCAACAACGAGCTGAAAAAAATTTTGAAGCAAGTGGAATTGTCTGATCAAATAGAATTAAAAGCCCAAATATTGAAGAAGATACTACCAAACCATGAAGGGCCATCGAAAAAACAACCACCACCTACCTAGTCTCGTGATTTCTACTGGAAGTCTAGGTATGCGTATTTTTAAAAAGTTTTCCAGCTAATATTTTTTCTGATACATGTCCTTCCATTTCCTCTCCTTCCTCTTCCTTCCTCTCTGCCATCTCAACCTCACTACCTGCCCAAGAATCACTACACTAATAGGTCTGAGAAAATGGTGGTAGTGAATTAAGACAGTTAACCAAAAACTGGAGACAAAACCGTATTTGTAACCCAGAAACAACTAGTTGTTTGGATACACAGTCTCTATTCACCTGCTAAACTCTAGGCTTTGCCCATCACCTATTAGGTGGAAGACGTGTAGAAAATAATGAAGAACCAAAAAAAAAAAAGACCAGAGTCTATGCTATGGCCATTTATCATAACACAATTAACTACAAAGCACTTCTTAAAGTATTTACTAAACTAGACCAAAGATAAAGAGGTGGCTGCCTATGACCTTTCTCCTGTCCTTATATTTAATTTCCTTTTGTTTTTCTCTTTCAATTTTTTTCCTGCCAAGTTGCAGCATTAAAAGAGATTGAAGAAAGCAATCCTGGGAAATAATTTCAGTGTAAACAATTATATTTGACTTAGGGATTCTTTAACACACAAATCCTAACTCTATCAGAATATTCAGAACACACTTTGTAGCAGAAGACACAGGAGAGACAATGAGGAAGAGTAATTTAATTTTGTGCTTGTGTAGTAGAGAGAATGTGTCAAGTTGTAGGAGGGTATAGGTAAAAGAGAATGATGTCGGTAATTACGCATTAAACATATATTATAAGAATTTAATACCTGGAAATGGAACGCTGCCCTAACAGAAAATCTAAAATACGAGCCACTGGTTCTGGGTTGGCAACAAGTGGAAGCTCAAAAGGCCTAGGGAGACCATCTATGAGGGTTTGAAGGAAGTGAGGAAGACAGTGGTGGAAAATTTGGCAGCACAACATCTGTGGTCATGTGGAAAATAGAAATGATAACTAATGAAATCATGAATCTGGCTGAGGAGAGTGACAGAATGTAGAAGGTGCCAACTTGCTTCTAGATGCTTATGACAACATACTAGAAAAGATTGATAAATTTAAAAAACACTATTAGTTTTCTGGCAGAATTTAGAGAAAGTATAAAGGCATGAAGAATTGCTTAGTTTCTAGAATGATGGTTACCAGAGGCTAGGAAGGGTAGCAGGGAGTTGGGGGATAAAATGGGGATGTTAATGGGCACAAAAATATAGTTAGATGTAGGGTCTGGGCCTAGAAGAAAGGATGGATGGATGGATGGAAGGAAAGAACATGAGCAGTGTGAATGAAGGGTCAGGCAAAAACACCTGCCCGAAGCTGCTTGTTTGCTGTATGCAAAGGTCAGCTGAAAACATCTGACCTCTACGGAAGTTGTGAAAGAAATTAGCAAACGGCCCTGACCTCTTTGCACGTGTCCTTGGAAATAAATAAGAGGAGGCACTTAACTGAGGAGACCATTTTCTCCTTTGGATTTTGTTGTCTCTCCTTCTCTCTAAACACTATGTATTTCGAGTAATTATTCTATTCCTTCTCTACTGAGCTCAGGAGCAGAAAAGTAGCCGCAACAAGGGGTGACCTCGACGTGATTCAGGAATCCGTGTGTCCAGTGAGCGTTTTCATCGCCTGGGATACAGGGGAATCATCCCGGTAAGGGGCAGTCCCGTCCGCCGCTTCGGGAAAGGGACCGACGCACGTAGTTTGGAAGGGGGTTTCTAACACGGGGCAAGAGCTGACGAAAGATCAGAGAATCTATCTGCTCACTTTGCAGCGACTCCTAAAAGCTGCTTAGTGTTGAACCAAAAGCCTTGACAGCAGCTCTTACGTGTAGTAAGGCAATGTTGTCCCAGGTTCCCAGATGAGGGCTTGTTAGATTTAGAGCTCTGGGAACGAATAGGGAAGGTTTTTAAGAAGAATCCTAGGCAGGGGGTTCCTGTGCTCCTTGCCGTGTTAACTACATGGAGCCTGGGAACAGCGAGGACCCGCTCCTCCTCCCCACTGCCGGGAAGGAGAAAGCATCCCGGCCTTAAAATTCCCGAATGCTGAGCCATTCTCTCCACCATCGCTTTCTGTGGTTCAACAGGAGGAGCAACTTCCTCCTCCGCCTCTCAAAGAGGATTTTTATTCCTCCCCTGGTAAACCATCCACTTTTCAACATTGCCTATGAGAGGGTCAGAGATTTGCTACAACAATGGAATCTTCTAACTACCCAGACTTTTCATTAGGGGCCACCACTCAGGTGCATCCAATACAACCCACACCTTTACAATGGACTAACTCGCCCCTCTGGATACAGCAGTGGCCCATTAAGCAGGACAAATTAAAACATTTAAAATCTCTTGTCCAGGACCAACTTAAAGCAGGACATATAGAACCTTCCCTGAGTCCATGGAACACTCCTGTATT